>NC_041003.1:25650144-25928318 GCF_004193775.1 Glycine soja | reverse complement strand
CTTTTGTAGTTTTTCAGATTTATATCCTAGTCCATTTTTATTTGACCATATCTTTGTTTACTTAATATAACATCTAAATTATTTCTACTATATGAAAATTTTGCAAGTGAATTTTTTAACTCTTTAATTTCTTTTACATATTTATCACAACAACTACAAGAATCTGTTATTTTCTTGTCATTTATAGTGGAGATATTAACTTTTTCATTTGTTTTAGAGATTGAAACATCATTTCTAAGAAGATCTAATTCTTTGTTTAATTTTGAAATTTCATTTTCTAAATTTGAAATTGTTTTCTTTGATGATGAAACTAATTTTGCAAGTTTAATTGATTCTTTATGCAAATCAGCAAATGCATCTTGCAATTCATCAAAAGAAATAGATAAGTTGTTTGAAGATGTTACCTCTTCATCACTTTCGTAACTTTTTGCCATAAGGCAAAGATTTATCTCTTCATTTTCAGAATCATCAGAAGATTCCAAATCATTTTCATCCCATGTGATGTATGCTTTCTTTAGTTTCTTCTCACTATGATTTTTCTTTTCAGATTTTTCCATCTTTTTTCTTGGAAGATGGGACAATCAACCCTCAGATGTCCAGGTTGATTGCATTCAAAGCATTTTAGAGTAGAGGATGAATTTTCTGTCCTTCTCTTTGATTTAAAATTTGGTCGCCTCTGATTTCCTCTTACTTTAAGAAATTTGTTGAATCTTTTTACAAAGAAACTTAGATCATCATCATCATCTGCATCATTATCCTGATCACTTTCTTCTTGAATAGAGGATGATGCTTTAAGAGCAATTCCTTTCTTTTTCTTGTCATTTTCTTCATTTTGGTGCAATCTCAATAGTTCCATCTCGTGTTCCTGCAACTTACCAAATAAAGTGGCAAGAGACATGTTAGACAAATCTCTTGATTCAGAAATAGCCGTTACTTTGGGTTGCCATTCTCTACTTAAACATCTTAGCACCTTGTTTATAAGATCTTCATTTTGAAATTCTTTGCCTAAGGCTGCTAGATGATTTACTATATGTGTAAATCTCTTTTGCATACTCTGAATATTTTCATTTGTATTCATTCTAAATAATTCATACTCATGAGTTAGTGCATTTATCCTAGATCTTTTAACATCTGTAGTTCCTTCATGTGTTAATCGAAGAGTGTCCCACATTTCCTTAGCACTCTTGCAATTTGAAACTCTGAAATATTCATCCATTCCTAGGGCAGATGTTATTATGTTTTTGGCTTTTAGGTTGTATTGTACACGTTTTCTATCCTCTTCAGACCATCTATCTCTAGGTTTTTCTATGGTTATGCTTTCACTTGATGAACTACCATCTATTGAAACTCTTTCTACTGTGGTGGGTATATAAGGCCCTATTTCTATGGCTTCCCAGATATTTAGATCTATTGCCTCGATAAAAATTTGCATTCGGGTTTTCCAGTAGTGGTAACCCTCTCCATTAAAGATTGGAGGTCTGTTGATAGAATTTCCTTCTGGAAATAAGGAATTTGCTGAGGCCATCTTTTTCTTGAAGCTTCTAAACCTTGTACAAGAATGAAGCTCTGATACCACTTGTTAGACAAGTGGCCTCAGATATCTTAAGAAGGGGGGGTTGAATTAAGATATTCCAAACTGTTTCCCCTAATTAAAAATCTATTTCACTTTTTACTCAAGTTATGAATTCCCTTAATGACAATCTTCTTAAATATTAATTCAAACGAAGCAACTTGAATATGAATATAAAGCAATAATAAATAAAAGAGATTAAGGGAAGAGAAAATGCAAACTCAGTTTTATACTGGTTCGGCCACACCCTTGTGCCTACGTCCAGTCCCCAAGCAACCCGCTTGAGAGTTCCACTAACTTGTAAATTCCTTTTACAAGTTCTAAACACACAAGGACAATCCTTCCTTTGTGTTTAGAGATCCTTTACAACAAGAGACTCACAGTCTCTTAATCCCTTAGAGAATGAGAAGTAGAAGAGGAACAAATCTCTCTTGAAAGAGATGGATTTTACAGATTGAGCACTCAAATAATTCCTTAAAGAATTGCAATCAAGTTGGCCAAGGAATTCTTAAGAGGATAAAATGAAATTGCTTTTTGAGAGGATAAAACACTTTGTTGTTCTGAAAATCTCTGAGCAATTTCGTGTTTAAGTCACATATATATAGACCATTGGTGGTCATGAGTAAAGCCTTTGAAAAGTTGTGACTCTTGAAATTATTTTTCTGAAATTCCTGTCTGGTAATCGATTACAGTAATTGTGTAATCGATTACAGCTTTTAAAATTTGAATTAAAACGTTTACTAACTGCTGGTAATCGATTACCAAAATTGTGTAATCGATTACAGCTTTTAAAATTTTGAATTCAAATTTTTATAGCTGTTATAGAACGTATTTGGCCACTGGTAATCGATTACATCCTCTGGTAATCGATTACCAGAGAGTAAAACCTTTGAAAAACACTTTTTATTTTAAATCACTTGGCCAAACCTTTGCTAATTCAATTAGGAATTCCCTTCCTAATATTCTAGTGATCATCTTGATGTTGTGCCTTGTAATCTTGAAGTATTGTCTTGAATTTTAATCTTGAAAAGCCCATTTGCATCAATTGCAACACATCATCATGATCATCATCAAAACATCAAAGCCAATTGCATCTACAATCTCCCCCTTTTTGATGATGACAATACAATACCTGAAATCAAGATTCAAGCAAGCAACAAACAATTGTATATAGATAAAATGTGCATCCGTTTTCTCCCCCTATATTTCGGAATACATGATCACTTGATTTCTAAGTTTGTTAAGCTTTTTCTTAAGCTTTTGCTACAACCTTTTTCTCCCCCTTTGGCAACATCAAAAAGCCAAAGAACCCGGAAATCAACACAGTTACAACAATGGAGTAGCAAGATATAAGCATCAGAGTATTAAATCAAACTCACAAACAAGAAATAATCAAACCAGAATCCAAATAACTGAAAATGTCAACAACCACAAAACATCCAAGACAGAAATTTAAAATCCACAAGATAAATAAGCAAAGTACTTAGCAAAATAATGTAAATTCTAAGAAACTAAAAGCCAAAATACACGGCTTATAAAATATAAATAATCAGAATCTAAAAGCTAAGAAGACGGAGGAGGTGGTGGAAGATCGAAACTCTGACGAATGTATCCAACATCCTCTTCAAGCTGTGTAAGACGAATGTCCATACCGGCAAAGCGTGAATCTAACGAGTCAAAGCGGTCACCAACATACGAACGAAGACCCCGTAATTCGGAGAGGACTTCATTCATGAGAGCGGAATCCTCACGTTGAGGAGGAGGTGAAGGAGTACGTTCATCTTGAGGAGGGAGTGCATCCTTCTTCAGCCATTGTCCATTCCGATCTTTACGATACCCAAAGGAGGTCACTGCACCAGCACCAATTGCAAAGGAACGCTTGACTTGAACAAAGGGTTCATCATCAAGCGGAATTTGAAAATGACGCAAAAACAGAGTAATCAAGTGTGGATAAGGAAGAGGTGCATTGGCCCGTAATGCCTTATGCATTCGGTACCGAACCAAATGGGCCCAGTCGATCTGACGACCGGTTAGAAAAGCCCACATAAGAATCAAATCCTCCTCAGAGGCTTGTGCTAAATTTGAAGACCGAGGAAGCAAAATTCTAACAATGATATAATGCATGATGCGATTATCAAAAGTTAATGACCCGGCCAACAATCTACCGGTCATGTCAGCTTGATCATTGCAGACCATGCGACGAGCATCATGACTCGAATAATCGAATTTCCAGTCATCAACAATGGTGCCCTCAAAAGGTGCACCTTGACTGGGTAAATGAGTCAAAGAAAAGAAAAGTGACTGATCAATGACCATAGAAGTACCATGCACCTCAGACATAATAATACCATCCTGAATTTTCAAATTGCAGTAGAAGACCTTTACAAGTTCAGGATAATATGGCAATTTAAATGACATGAAATCAACAAGACCAGAATTCTGAAACACTTGATAGCAATCAAACGTTTCATCATTAAAGAACTCTACGTCTAGGTACTTAGGGTCTAAGATTATTCTAGAAGAGAACTGAGAAAGGTACCGTAGACGTTGATCATCGGATGAAAACAATGTTGATGATCTTGGAGATGACAAAGAAGGAGGAATAGGTGCTGTGGGTGCTCCGGATGGGCCGTGACGGCGATGGGCAGCAGCGGTGGCGGTGGAAGATGATCCCTTTCTCTTCTTTGATGGCTCTGCCATTTGATGAAGTTTTTCTGGATTTTGATCGGTGGAAGTGAAAGAGGAGTGAAAAAGAGGAAGATTGGGCTTTACGGGACGTGATTTGGTGAAGAATCGAGTGAGAATCGAAGGTTTGAAGTTCTAGGTATGGAGGAAAACGTGGAGGAAGCTTTGGCTGCGCACGAGCTCCGATTTCGTGAGTATTTATAGAAGATGACGCATTGTAATCGATTACAGGTATTGGTAATCGATTACATGCCCAATAAGCCTTCTGGTAATCGATTACAGGATGTTGTAATCGATTACAGGCTGCCTGTTCAAGTGTAATCGATTACATTGAGTGGTAATCGATTACCAGAGCCTATCCTAGGCTAGTTTCTAAGAGAATATCTATATTTATGCTCAAATACATCTTATATGACTAATTTTCACTACTAATACACTAAATTCAATCATTCAATTACTATATACACAAGAAATCATAAATTCTATCATAAAAACAAGAATTCAAACAAGATCAAACAAAATATACTACAATCAAAAGGTAAAAAGTAAATCAACCAATCAATCAACTAATCAATCAACCAATCAATTCCTATTTTTCTAAATCTCTTACATCTAAGAGACCTAATTCTCTTCTAATAGAGAAAAACACTTCCTTGGGGAGAGGTTTAGTGAAAATATCAGCAAGTTGATTCTTAGTATCAACAAATTCTAATACACAATCTCCCTTTAAGACATGATCTCTAAGAAAGTGGTGTCTAATCTCTATATGTTTAGTTCTTGAATGTTGAACTGGGTTTTTGGATAGATTTATGGCACTAGTATTATCACACTTAATAGGTATGCGATCAAGAATGATGCCATAGTCAGATAATTGTTGCTTCATCCATAAAATTTGTGCACAACAACTACCGGCAGAGATATACTCCGCTTCAGCAGTAGATAAAGCAACACTGTTTTGTTTCTTACTATGCCATGAGACAAGAGCCGATCCAATAAATTGACAAGTTCCACTTGTACTTTTTCTATCAGTTTTAGACCCGGCAAAATCAGAATCAGAATATCCTATTAAGTTACATGTTGAATTCTTAGGATACCATAATCCTAAATTGATTGTTCCTAATAGATATCTCATGATTCTCTTTACTGCACTTAGATGTGATTGTTTGGGGTTGGATTGAAACCTAGCACACATGCATACACTAAACATAATGTCAGGTCTACTAGCAGATAAATAAAGAAGAGATCCGATCATACCTCGATATTGTTTTATGTCTATAGACTGACCAGATTCATCTTTATCTAAGTAACAATTAGTGCTCATCGGTGTAGACATGTGTTTTGCACTATCCATCCCAAATCTTTTGATCAATTCCTTGCAGTATTTGGATTGATTGATGAATATACCTTCTTGAGTTTGCTTGATTTGTAATCCCAGAAAGTACTTTAGTTCTCCCATCATTGACATTTCAAATTCACTTTGCATATCAAGGGAAAACTCCTTGCACAATGAATCATTAGTGGATCCAAAAATTATATCATCAACATATATTTGAACCAACAAAATATCATTATGCCTTCTCTTTATGAATAATGTGGTATCCACTTTACCTCTGGAGAATTCTTTTTCAAGAAGAAAACTACTTAATCGTTCATACCATGCCCTAGGGGCTTGTTTCAAACCATAAAGAGCCTTTTGTAATTTATAAACATGGTTTGGTTTATCAGAAATTTCAAAACCAGGGGGTTGTTCAACATATACCTCTTCTTGAATTAAGCCATTTAGAAAGGCACTCTTAACATCCATTTGATAAAGTTTAAAGTTCATTATGGATGCATATGCCAAAAGCATTCTAATGGCTTCTAATCTTGCAACAGGAGCATATGTTTCTTCATAGTCTATTCCCTCTTCTTGATTATACCCTTTTGCTACTAACCTGGCTTTATTTCTAATAATAATACCATGTTCATCTAGTTTATTTCTAAAAACCCATTTTGTTCCAATGACAGGATAATTTTCAGGTTTTTCTACTAATTTCCATACATTGTTTCTTTCAAATTGGTTTAGTTCTTCTTGCATGGCAATGATCCAATTATCATCTACTATGGCTTCTTTTATATTTTTAGGTTCAATCATAGATACAAAAGCCATATTATTGCATAAATCTTTAAGAGAATGTCTAGTTGTTACCCCTTTTGAGATATCACCAATAATATTGTCGAGGGGATGATCTCTTGAAGTTTTCCATTCTCTTGGGAGTACATCATTGGATTTGCCTTCTTCTGGAGGATCTTCATTGTTTCCTTTGTCATTTCCTTTGGAATCTTGTTCATGAATGTTCATATGTTCTAAAGAATCTGCAATGTCATCTAGCATATTCTTTGTTGACAATATAGCATTAGATTCATCAAAGGTAACATGAATGGATTCCTCTATATTCATAGTTCTCTTATTATATATTCTATATGCTTTGCTTTGTAAAGAATATCCAAGAAAAATGCCTTCATCAGATTTTGCATCGAATTTTCCTAGATTATCTTTACCATTATTAAGTACAAAGCACTTGCACCCAAAAACATGTAGATGAGAAATATTAGGTTTTCTACCGTTAAATAACTCATATGGGGTTTTCTTTAAAATAGGTCTTATCAAGGCTCTATTCATGATGTAACATGCAGTATTGACAGCTTCAGCCCAAAAATACTTTGGAAGAGAAGTATCATTTAATAAAGTTCTTGCAATTTCTTCCAATGACCTATTTTTCCTCTCAACAACTCCATTTTGTTGAGGAGTTCTTGGTGCAGAAAAATTATGTTCAATACCATGTTCATCACAAAATAATTCAAAATCTTTATTTTCAAATTCACCCCCATGATCACTTCTAATGGATGCAATCTTGAGATTTTTCTTGTTTTGTATGACTTTAGCAAGTTTCCTAAATGCATGGAATGAATCACTTTTATGTGTAATAAATAATGTCCAAGTATATCTAGAGAAATCATCAACTATAACTAAAGCATAGTAATTTCCTCCAAAACTCATGGTTCTAGATGGACCAAATAGATCCATATGCAATAACTGTAATGGTTGAGTGGTTGAAACAACATTTTTAGATTTGAATGAGACTCTTGTTTGTTTGCCCTTTTGACATGCATCGCATAATTTATCTTTTTCAAATTTCAATTTAGGCAAACCAACTACTAAATCTTTTGAAATTAATTTATTTAAGTGATCCATGTTTATGTGAGCAATTCTTTTATGCCATAACCATGGATCATCATCTTTACTAAGAAAGCAATGATTGTTTTCTTGTTTTATGCTTAAGTCTATCATGTAAACATTATTGACTCTATGTCCTACATGCTTTATATTAATGTCATGCTTATGTTCTATAAGACATTTCTGAGAATCAAATGATACTAGATAGCCTTTGTCACATAGTTGACTAACGCTAAGCAGGCTATGCTTAAGGCCTTCAACAAGTAGAACATTTTCAATGGAGTTTGAAGAATTTGTACCTATTTTACCCACTCCAAGAATTCTACCTTTGTTGTTGTCACCATATGTTACATGCCCGCTTTTCTTTGGAGATATGTGTGTAAAATTTGATGCATCTCCAGTCATATGTTTTGAGCATCCGCTATCTATGTACCACTTCTTTCTCAAAGATACCTGCATAATCAAGTTTTTGACTTAGGTACCCAAATTTTATTGGGTCCTTGCATGTTAGTATTAACTGAGGATCCTTTTGGGACCCATATCATTTTAATATTACTGTAATTTTTCTTGAAGTAGCAAGTTGATATGCCATGTCCTCTTCTTCCACAGTAAAAACAAGTGATAGAATTAGAATTACATTTTTGTGTGGAAGTGGAAAAGTTTTTATGAACCTTTTGTAGTTTTTCAGATTTATACCCTAGTCCATTTTTATTAGACACATATCTTTGTTTACTTAATATAACATCTAAATTATTTCTACTATATGAAAATTTTGCAAGTGAATTTTTTAACTCTTTAATTTCTTTTACATATTTATCACAACAACTACAAGAATCTGTTATTTTCTTGTCATTAATAGTAGAGATATTAACTTTTTCATTTGTTTTAGAGATTGAAACTTCATTTCTAAGAAGATCTAATTCTTTGTTTAATTTTGAAATTTCATTTTCTAAATTTGAAATTGTTTTCTTTGATGATGAAACTAATTTTGCAAGTTTAATTGATTCTTTATGCAAATCAACAAATGCATCTTGCAATTCATCAAAAGAAATAGATAAGTTGTTTGAAGATGTTACCTCTTCATCACTTTCGTAACTTTTTGCCATAAGGCAAAGATTTATCTCTTCATTTTCAGAATCATCAGAGGATTCCAAATCATTTTCATCCCATGTGATGTATGCTTTCTTTAGTTTCTTCTCACTATGATTTTTCTTTTCAGATTTTTCCATCTTTTTCTTGAATATGGGACAATCAACCCTCAGATGTCCAGGTTGATTGCATTCAAAGCATTTTAGAGTAGAGGATGAATTTTCTGTCCTTCTCTTTGATTTAAAATTTGGTCGCCTCTGATTTCCTCTTACTTTAAGAAATTTGTTGAATCTTTTTACAAAGAAACTTAGATCATCATCATCATCTGCATCATTATCCTGATCACTTTCTTCTTGAATTGAGGATGATGCTTTAAGAGCAATTCCTTTCTTTTTCTTGTCATTTTCTTCATTTTGGTGCAATCTCAATAGTTCCATCTCATGTTCCTGCAACTTACCAAATAAAGTGGCAAGAGACATGTTAGACAAATCTCTTGATTCAGAAATAGCCGTTACTTTGGGTTGCCATTCTCTACTTAAACATCTTAGCACCTTGTTTATAAGATCTTCATTTTGAAATTCTTTGCCTAAGGCTGCTAGATGATTTACTATATGTGTAAATCTCTTTTGCATACTCTGAATATTTTCATTTGTATTCATTCTGAATAATTCATACTCATGAGTTAGTGCATTTATCCTAGATCTTTTAACATCTGTAGTTCCTTCATGTGTTAATCGAAGAGTGTCCCACATTTCCTTAGCACTCTTGCAATTTGAAACTCTGAAATATTCATCCATTCCTAGGGCAGATGTTATTATGTTTTTGGCTTTTAGGTTGTATTGTACTCGTTTTCTATCCTCTTCAGACCATCTATCCCTAGGTTTTTCTATGGTTATGCTTTCACTTGATGAACTACCATCTATAGAAACTCTTTCTACTGTGGTGGGTATATAAGGCCCTATTTCAATGGCTTCCCAGATATTTAGATCTATTGCCTCGATAAAAATTTGCATTCGGGTTTTCCAGTAGTGGTAACCCTCTCCATTAAAGATTGGAGGTCTATTGATAGAATTCCCTTCTGGAAATAAGGAATTTGCTGAGGCCATCTTTTTTCTTGAAGCTTCTAAACTTTGTACAAGAATGAAGCTCTGATACCACTTGTTAGACAAGTGGCCTCAGATATCTTAAGAAGGGGGGGTTGAATTAAGATATTCCAAACTGTTTCCCCTAATTAAAAATCTATTTCACTTTTTACTCAAGTTATGAATTCCCTTAATGACAATCTTCTTAAATATTAATTCAAACGAAGCAACTTGAATATGAATATAAAGCAATAATAAATAAAAGAGATTAAGGGAAGAGAAAATGCAAACTCAGTTTTATACTGGTTCGGCCACACCCTTGTGCCTACGTCCAGTCCCCAAGCAACCCGCTTGAGAGTTCCACTAACTTGTAAATTCCTTTTACAAGTTCTAAACACACAAGGACAATCCTTCCTTTGTGTTTAGAGATCCTTTACAACAAGAGACTCACAGTCTCTTAATCCCTTAGAGAATGAGAAGTAGAAGAGGAACAAATCTCTCTTGAAAGAGATGGATTTTACAGATTGAGCACTCAAATAATTCCTTAAAGAATTGCAATCAAGTTGGCCAAGGAATTCTTAAGAGGATAAAATGAAATTTCTTTTTGAGAGGATAAAACACTTTGTTGTTCTGAAAATCTCTGAGCAATTTCGTGTTTAAGTCACATATATATAGACCATTGGTGGTCATGAGTAAAGCCTTTGAAAAGTTGTGACTCTTGAAATTATTTTTCTGAAATTCCTGTCTGGTAATCGATTACAGTAATTGTGTAATCGATTACAGCTTTTAAAATTTGAATTAAAACGTTTACTAACTGCTGGTAATCGATTACCAAAATTGTGTAATCGATTACAGCTTTTAAAATTTTGAATTCAAATTTTTATAGCTGTTATAGAACGTATTTGGCCACTGGTAATCGATTACATCCTCTGGTAATCGATTACCAGAGAGTAAAACCTTTGAAAAACACTTTTTATTTTAAATCACTTGGCCAAACCTTTGCTAATTCAATTAGGAATTCCCTTCCTAATATTCTAGTGATCATCTTGATGTTGTGCCTTGTAATCTTGAAGTATTGTCTTGAATTTTAATCTTGAAAAGCCCATTTGCATCAATTGCAACACATCATCATGATCATCATCAAAACATCAAAGCCAATTGCATCTACAATAGTAACCGGAGAAACCATCCATGAAGGAAAATAAAGCAAAATTGGCCGTATTATCTACGAGGACATCGATGTGTGGCAACGGGAAATTGTCCTTGGGATTGGCCCGATTCAAGTCCCGATAATCCACACACATTCGTACCTTCCCATCCTTCTTAGGGACCGGTACAATGTTGGCAACCCATTCTGGGTACCGAGAGCGACTGCTAGAAAACCAGCGTCAAATTGCTTCTTCACCTTTTCTTTTATTTTCAAGGATGTTTCAGGCTTCATCCTTATCAGTTTCTGCTTTACCGGGGAACACTCGGGATTTAGGGGTAAGCGGTGTTGTACAATGTCAAAACTTAAATCGGGCATATCTTGGTACGACCAAGCAAAAATGTCTTGGTAGTCTCTTAGCAGGGTTATTAATTCTTCACGGATAGGTGCGGTAATGCCCGTGCCTATCTTTATTTCCCTTTTTCCAATGCCAGCTCCCAAGTCTACTAGTTCCGTTTCTTCTTGATGAGGCCCCATTTCTTGTTCCTCATGAGCGACTAACCTTTCTAACTCCGGGGGAAGTCCCACATCCTCATTTTCTTCATCCTCCGTTTGACTCGTTTCTTGCTTGAAGTCGATAGGCGGGTCCCAGGTATTAGTACCTTCGAGGGACTCGTCATTGGATCTATCGTTAAATATAAAGAAGTAAACATGCAAATGAATGAGAATGGGTAGAGACGTAGGAACAGATGAAGAAAGATCCTTGTATTATATATTCAAGAGAAAAAGACATAAAGCCTTAACAAAAGAAAACTCTAAAGCCTAGGCCTAACTATAGAGCTTTTAAAACCGTAAAGGTTTACATTATGCTTGTTGCGTAAATGTCCGGGCGCTCCTCCACTTGCCAATTTCCTAGTCGGAAATCAGGAGGGCACGGTCGTACCAAATTCAATGCTCTCGGAACATCATCTTTGTATATTGCAACGACTTGACCTTCGTCCCCTAGGCCCGCGCTTATAAAGCTCCTACTTATGTGGTAGGGTGGGCTTCCTTCGCCTTCTTGTCTCAATCGCGAACCTTGACTTCCGCTTTTCCTTTCCGCAATGCTTCTCTTTACATCTGCCTGAGTGGGTTTATAGCCTAACCCATACTTCCCACGATTTCCTTTGGCGTTTATCAGGTTAGTTTTGCTGCCGTTGTCTTTGCCTAAACCCATTTCGGGCTTGTAACCACTCCCCAACATCACTCGGGCCATCATTACTGTGGCATCGGACAGGCAAGCTTGCCTAGAGAAGGAATCCATGGAGGAAATGCTTACCACCTCGAAAGACTGGAAAGCAGTTTCTAACGACTCCTCTGCGGCCTCCACATAAGGCATAGAGGATGGGCAGCTTACCAAGATGTCTTCCTCGCCTGATACAATGACCAGATGCCCTTCCACTACGAATTTCAACTTTTGGTGGAGTGTAGAGGGAACAACTCCCACCGTGTGGATCCACGGGCGCCCCAATAGGTAGCTGTAAGGGGGGTTAATGTCCATTATTTGGAAGGTAACTTGACAGGTGTGAGGGCCTATCTGTATAGGGAGGTCGATCTCTCCCCTAACCTCTTGGCGGGTGCCGTCGAAGGCACGAACCACCATGGAACTTGGCTTTAGGTGGGAAGCATTGAATGGTAATTTCTCCAAAGTGCTCTTGGGCATCACGTTTAAACTGGAACCATTATCGATGAGCACCTTGGCTACAACGTGGTCCATACACTTGACCGATACGTGCAAAGCTTTATTATGCCCTCTCCCCTCGGCAGGGATCTCTTCTTCGGCAAAAGCGAGATAGTTGTTGGCGGTAATATTATTAACAAGCCCTCCGAAGCCTTCCACCGAGATATCTTGGGCCACGTGGGCCTCGTTCAAAACCTTTACAAGCAAAGCCCGATGAGGTTCCAAGCTCATGAGTAATTCCAACAGCGAGACCCTGGCCGGGGTTTTGTTGAGCTGCTCGATAACCTTGAACTCGCTCTGCTGAATTATGCGGAGAAACTCACTGGCTTCCTCTAGTGACACCTCCTTCTTGCCATAACCATCCCTTTTCTCCGGAGGACCTTTCGCCGGAATATCCTCGTTCGGAGTGTGGGGGGTTTTATCATCTTGTTCTTCCACCACCTTTGCCTTCCCCTTGACATTCGTGGGCTGAATTGGTAGGTCGGGGGGCGCAAATACACGACCGCTGCGGGTCACACCGCTCAGCCCCGTGAAATTGGTTACTTTGGCCGACAATGAACTGATGTCGGTGGTTTCTTCTTTTTGTTCGGAGGTGTGTACTTCTATGGGACTGCGTGGCTATTTTGGTATGGGAAAGGGACAGGCTTAGGTGCCAAAGGGTGTCGGGGATTTTGTGAAGCTGCGCCCTTGGTGAAATATATTACCAAAGGTTTGGGCTTCGCAAGACTGCTCTCCTCCGCGGACTGCATGCATATATGCTGCTCTTCTCTTCCCTCACTGCCGACTTCTAGTCGACCTTGATCTATCATCCGCTGTAACAATTCCTCCACTTCCAAACACGTTTCCATGTTATGCAGCTCACCGGAATGCAGCAAACTAGAATCCTCCTTATGCCCACCATGGGGAATTACACCTCCCTTTGGTAGGGCCTCAAAGATAAACCTCCTAAGGGTTGCCACATCCTTTAAAGGTTTAGACCGGCTGGGCCTATCTGACCCAATGGCGTTAACCGCCCCCCCTCCATGATTGGCGAGGGGGTTGGTTTTCACGTTGGGCCGATCCTCTTGGAACGTCAGCCATCCAGCATCTATCAAATGTTGGACCTTGTATTTAAGGGCCAAGCATTTTTCAATGGAATGCCTCGGGGTATTCCCATGGTACATGCAAGTTGCGTTAGGATCATACCACTTTGGGAAAGGGGGTTGGAAGACCTTCCCGGGAGTTATTACAGCCAGTTGGTTGGCAATGAGGGACGGCAGGAGGTCTTCATACGTCATTGGGAGTGGGGTGAATTCTTGAATTGGCCTCGGGGGAAAGTTCATCATTGCGTTGGAATTGCCGGTCGGGTGAGTCGTGGTTGGAGTTGGAACCTGGGGGGCCTCCCTCTGAACGGGTGCCTTAGGCTGCATGGGTGCTGAATTAGAGGAATTCTCGGCGTGAGTCGAGAAGCTCAGATGATGTTGAGCGTACTGATGCGTACCATGAGATGTCTGCGGGGGTTTAACCCACGCGGGCACCGAAGTGACGGCGTGGGCATCTCCCTCCTTCCTTTTTGCCCCAGTTGTTTCGACCCTTTTAGCATTGGCACTTGTAGAGGAAACATAATCGAATTTTCCTCTCTTCAACCCTACTTCAATTCTCTCCCCGACGAACACTAGGTCCGCGAAGCTGGATGGCATGTAACCTACCAACTTCTCATAGTAGAACACTGGCAAGGTATCTACCATCATAGTAATCATCTCTCTTTCGACCATGGGAGGGGCTACTTGTGCTGCCAGGTCTCTCCACCGTTGTGCGTATTCTTTAAAGGTTTCCCCTTCTTTCTTAAACATATTCTGTAACTGAGTGCGATCGGGAGCCATATCCGAATTATACTGATATTGCCTTAGGAAGGCAGTAATCAGGTCCTTCCAAGTATGGATACGGGAAGCTTCCAGATTAGTGTACCAAACTACCGCGGCTCCGGCCAAGCTATCTTGAAAAAAATGTATTAATAGCTTCTCATCCTTAGAGTGTGCGCCCATCTTGCGACAGTACATTTTGAGATGGTTCTTGGAACAAGTCGTCCCTTTATACTTGTCGAAGTCCGGTACTTTGAATTTTGGGGGGATAACAACATCGGGTACCAAACAGAGATCCGTCATGTCTGCGAACGGATAGTCACCAAATCCTTCCACGACCCTCAATCTCTCCTCAAGGAGATCGAGTTTCCTCCTTTCTTCAGTTGCCGGGAGCGGTCCTTCCATGGACAAAACTATTGGTTGTGCCATGAGGTTGGGCTGAGGCAATGTGTTGGGTGCCGGCCCCTCGGGGATCGGGGGATAGAACTCGACATCCCTTCGGGCATAGTCTTGAGGATCTTCGTGGACCTCTTCGGGCTGTTGAGGAGGCTCCCCTTCAAGGATGGGAGAAGAGATATGACCCGCATCATCTTGCATGACTGGTGGAGAGTAATTAGGCGGCAATCCATAAGGGTAAGCCGGTCGGTTGTATCCCAAATGGGGGTTGTTGTTGTGCCCCAGTGTGTTCCTTCCTCGTCCTAGCGTATTTGGGGGAGGATGGTGCACGGTGGCTAGGAGAGTCGGATCTGCTTCGGCAGCCGAACTGACTGTGGCAGCGATGGCCATGTTCTTCTCCATGAGTTGCCTCATTCCTAACATGACCTCCATCATGGAAGCCATTTGTTCTTTCAGAGCCGACATGTCGGCTTTCATCTGTTCCTGTATCTCCTCTTGATCACCCATCGTTCTAGATTTGGATCTGGTGCGATAGGGATGCCTTGTGGCGTGTTTAGTTATGGTGTTCTTCCTAGAAAAACCAAACGTGAGGAGTAGGCAAAAAATTATGAATGCATGTTTAAAGATAAAATGCAAGAGTGATTTGATTCGCATCAACTTTTTGGAGTAGAAACATGGGATAAACTCATTTCATTCAAAAAGGTTATGTCTAGTCAAGATTTGAGTGACAATACAAATTCCCTAGCGGTTCCTAATTATATGGGCCATTAAGTCTATCATATGCTGACAATAGCTGAGAAGTCCATGGATTTCCTCGGGGGCGGAGTAGATGTCCGCCATTGCTTTGGCCTTGGCTAGCAATCGGGGAAGTTCTTGACTCCAGTTCAAGGTAAGAGCAAATCGGTCCATCCACATGGTTGCCTCTTGGTGTTACGAGTCGATCACCCTTCCTCTAGCCTCCTTCTCTGCGTAGACTTGGGCATACTCATTCGCCACCCTATGCTCGTGGGCTGTGGCTAGGCTTAGTTCTTCTTGATACTTGGTGATGATAGCTAACATGTTGGTCTCTGTCTCGCACAACCGCTGAGACAAACTTCTCTTGGACCTCGAGCAAGCCTTCAATTCATCTTTCAAGATCAAACCGTCTACTCGCGATTGGTCCCTTTCTTCTCTTCGGAGTTTAAGTTCGCTGTTACTGCCCCATAGAGCCCCTCGGAACTTGTTCCGGCCATGTTCATCCCTACGGGCCCTTTTGGTCTCATGTTCCAAAGCCTTGGTGGTAGCCATATTTACATCTCTCAGTTCGGCATTCTCCTTTCGGATTTTAAGAGTTGCAGATTTGAACCTTTCTTTGACTGTTTGAGCTTGCTTGAGTTCTGTCCTAAGGGCCTGCACCTCTTCGTCTTCCTCCGGTGCCTCATCTTCCTCCCTTTTAGTGGTTCTCAGACTTGGGAGCCAATCCAAACCTTGCACGTGGGCTTTCAACCACTCACGGTAGCCACCGATGGGCCCATTGTTACTGCCTCTGAGTTCCTTGTCTTTCTTTTGCAACACCTCCCATGCCTTGCGGACCTTCTGAAGTGTCTCCACATTGGTCTTATTGAAACATCGTGAAATGACAGGCATGATCTCTTCCTCTAGTGGTGCTCCTCTCATAGGATAGCCAAGTTGTCTTATAGCAAGAATGGGATTGTAGCTGATGCAACCCCTTGTCCCCATCAAGGGAACATTTGGAAATCCTCCGCATGAAATAAGAACTCCGGTTCTTCCTTCCTTCCATCGAGGGAACCAGTTGGCAGATGCTCCTTCTTTGCTTGCTAAGAGTTGATCCCAATTCGCCCTTCCTTTCTCTGTGCATGAACGGTGGCTTTCTAACGGGCAAGCATGCCTCACTTCTTGGCGAAAAAGGTGCGAAACTAACCATACATAAAGAGCTGGGGTACAGCAAACAATCCTTGTATTGCTCTTTTCACATCTTCGGTCGAAGGTGTTGTATAGATCGGCTAGCATAGCGACAACCGGGCTTTCCTTGTGGTTATGATAGGCGAGAAAAGCGTCGATTGCTGCCAGGTCCACCAACCCATCGACGTTCGGAAAAAGGACTCCCCCGAAAATCAACAGTGCGAGAATATCTATGAACGGGACCTACTCGCCTTTATCTGCCAATATTCTTGCTTTTACCTCTAAATATTTTCTCGGTATTCCGACCACCCCATTTTTGACTTGCTTCCTGTGGTCTAATTCCTGCGCCGAGATTTGGACTATCTTTGAAATTCTAGCTAATGAGGGATAGAACCCTGTGAATAGGTATGGTTTCCTCCCCCCTAGAGGGCATCCTAGGATCTCTTCAAATTCTTCCACCATGGGTGATAGCTGGAAGTCCCCAAAGGTGAAGCACCTCAACGGCTGATCATAATATTGAGCGAGGGAGGCAATGGCCTATGTAGAGACTTCTATCATGGCTAGGTCCCAGATTTTACCATAAGCTTTGCGAAAAGCTTGCCGCTGGAGCTGACCCATGAACTGCCCTAATTCTTTTAGACTGGTGATCCCTAGGCTCTTGACCTTGACTTGATAGAATCTCTTTTTAAGCGAAGGCATTTGACTTGATCCCATGTTTTACTAAAGTGAACAAAAATCGGTGCGAATCAAAACCCCAACATCTTTCATGGGTGGAATGGATGAACGCATGAGGAAATGCATATGACACGAATGCAATTTATGAACACGGTAGCCCGGGAAATTGTCTCTTTCTTAGATACAACATCTTGGGGTAGCAAAGTGCCCGACGTATGTATTAAAGAAGGTGACACGGACCATCCTTTGGTTTTCCAATGTGCGTGATGCAAATGCGAAAGGCGCAACGCGGGAATGTACAGTATGACAATATTCACAAAATATAAGCAAAAGGGTACGTGACACTTATGCATGGCAGTGTGAAAAATGGCACGCCGCGTGTCCGCTCCGTGCCCCTATTCAAAGGACCTATATGGGAGGGAGCTAACAAGGCTTTTAGTGATAATTCCCAAGGCGGTCATATCTCTCTTGAAGGTCTCTAGAGGTATCATCCCCTTCGAAGAACATATTGCAGCAGTAGGGACCACTAGCAACAATACATTTTCAAAGAGGAAAACTCTAGATGAGGGTTCACTGTAATCAAGCAAGTCAGAGACCTAGCATGATCACAGATTCACCTCCACTCCTTATGTTCCCATGAACCCGGGTATAGGGCCCTTTTTCAACTCACAGTGTGTGCAAATAGTGTTGGTGTTTGTGTGCATCAAATGAATAAATATTTACCTCATGCATACATTTTAAAACGTACTAAAAGCAACAAAGAGTTTATATACACAAGAACATAAAACAAATAAACGAGAAAGTCATGATAAAACATCGCACAAGATTAAATGGCCTAACTCTCGAAGAATGATCCCCAGTGGAGTCGCCAACTGTCGCAACCTACCCTTCGGCGAGAGGGCGACGCGTGACTCGCGGGTGCGTGTTCCAAGAAAGGAATACGCGCGGAGTCGCCACCAACGTTTATTTGAGGAAAACGTCAGAAAAACCAGAAAAGACGTGATCTATGAACTTTAAGTGAAAGGTTCAGGAGTTGTATTTATGCACGGGGAAGGTATTAGCACCCCACACGTTCGTCACAAGAGACGACAACCTTTAATCAAATGTGCAAATATGACTTCAATTTTTATGTTCCCTTTTACATTTTTATTTCTTTTTGTACTTTTTATTATTATTTTTTTTATCTTTTTGCGGTCGACGAGGGTGTTTCCCTTGCTCCTACATATTCCTTAATTGCGATAAGGAAATCAGACCTACGTAGTTCTTTGTGAACAAAGTGTTTGGTTAAGTTGTCTTTATCCTTTTTGCAAGACATGTTTTTATTGAATGAAAGGTCATTTAAGGCATCGGACCATTAAACAAACTTTCGATTCTTTTCAAAAGAGAGAAGACATTAAGGCATTGGACCATTTAATGTTCTCTTTATTTTTGAAAGAGGAAATATAGCTACATGTTGATTTTAGCCCTTTTGAAATTTACACTTAACTAATAAAAGCGGGAAAGACCATTTCAAGGCGTTGGACCTTTGAAAATGGCTTTTTTAGGTGATGAGAAAAGTTTTGGTTTTTTATTTTAGCCTTAGTTTCACTTTGGTTATTAGTCGGTTCGATTAAGAAAGAAAAATCCCAAAGAGAAACGTCCGATTGATTTTTTTTTGCTTATTTTACTAAAAGATATTTTTTATTATTATATTATTATTTTACCTCTTTTTGGTTTCCAACGTGGTTATGGCATGACCGAATGGTCGGATTTCATTTTAAACGAAATTAACGGATATTACAATTCAAACGATCGGTGGAAATTTATTTTATTTTTGATTTAGGCGAGAAAATGACTTAAGCAAATGACTGAAGCACATCAAAAGGGGGTACGGAAAGTAAATAAAACGAAAATAAAAAGCACGTAAAAACAAATGGGGACCACCACGGGTACATAGAATGAATTGAAAAGCTCGATTTGGAAACTTACCCGTTGAAGACCGAAGAACGATGACGAACGAACGAAGAACGTCGAAGAACGGCTGGAGATCTTCGCGAAAATCCCCACGAAAACATTACGGAAGCGCCTCGGCTCGGATTTTCTTCACGGAACCAATTTTTTTCCCTAATTTCAAGTGATTCTTGAATTACCAGGAGGGCTGAACGAAATTCTTCTTCATTTCTCCCCCTATTTATAGCAAAATGGGGGAGATGCTTGCCACCCAGCTCGCCCAGGTGAGCAAGGTGACTTACTCCAAGTGGGCCTGGTTTCTATTTGCACCCCCATTTTTGCTAAATACACCCCCTACCTTTTTTTTGTGATTCTTTTTTCGTAAAGTTACGGAAACTTGCGAATTTCGTAACGATACCTGTTTTCTTTCCGTAATGTTACGGAACCTTGCGGATTACATAATCATCCCTTTTTTGACTTACGGAATGTTACGGAACCTCACGAATTGTGCAACGATGCTTCCTTTTGAGTTCCGGCATGTCACGGAACTTTTCAAATTGCCTGACAATGGGTGCCAAGTACCTCCAAATGGTTAAATGAAAGTTGCATGCCACCAAGCAAAGGTCCCCGGACAAAATTAGGGTATGACACTCTTGATTCTTGACTTGAGTCTTTGGCATCATCAAAATAAACTTGGAAAGCTTTGCTTCCACAGCCTTTACCACCGAAAATCTAAACTCTCCAGTGCCTACTATTAGGGTTTTATTTCACATTTGATTCAATTTATAGGCCAAGTGTAACCTAATCATGATGTAGTAACTAAACTATCGTCCAGGTTGTCTATCAAAGGAATAAAGGAGGAATTTCATGTAATTATTCAACTAAGAACTAGGTTTTTGTATTTTTGTTTTATGATTATCACTAAATAAATAATATAAACTAAATTGAAATAAAAATTAAATGACAATAGAAATACTAGACTTGGATGGTATGTCGATCTTGATGAATGAATGTCTAGGTTTGGACTTGGAATTCTCTCGATTCACCATAACTTCACAATTCTCTACTCATCTTTCTTGCTCATCCTTAATTCACTAATGTATTCTACCCCAGCTCCCACATGGTCACATATTCTAAATTATTTGCCCGATACCCAATCCCTTGGACATACCGACACAAGCAATCAACATTAATGGTCGAGAATTAGCGAGGCTTAACAAAGATTATTCTATCTCTAGAGATAATTCCAAATAAGTACTTGATTCATGTTCGGTTTCAACAAGGCTCGCCAAAGCACAAGTCAATTCCTGAATTCATTTATAAGATGACCAATCAAATAAAAACATTAAGTATGGAAATAAGTAAAGAACTCAAGATGAAGTATTGAATTGATAGAATTAAAGCGAAACAAGGTTCATCATTTCCTCTCCTAGGTGGAAGGAATTGCACTCATAAAATTAATACAATGAAACCTAGAGTGTCTAATGGAATAATGGAGGCGTCTAATAGGTGGAAGTCTAAAATATAATTCTAAGAACTACTCAGAACTTCGACACGTTACAATGAATTCCTAGCCTTTTATTTATAGAATTGTAGTTAGGTTTAATTAAGGAGATAATCACAAGAAATTACAAACAAATAATATCTCTAATTAATTCAAGTAGTTAACATCTTCTTCAGCTGATTTATCCTTGAAAAATATCTTGCTCTTGATTTTCCTAGCTTTTTTATCTTTAATTTCCGCAATTTCTCCTTCGAGAACTTTCTATTGATTTTAGGCCTCTAGAGCTCTAACGCTTAAGCAGGCTCCTGCCAAAATGACCTATTTTTGCCTAAAAACTATAAAAAATTCATTAAAAATAACTAAAACATAAAATTTTACCTAAGACAAAGTAAAAATTAAATTTAAAGCAAATTTGATTCAAAACAAGGCCTAAAATTAACTAAAATGTCAAATAAACGTCATAAAATGCATATGAAAATCTAGTAAATTTGACATTTATCACCTACCAAAGAGCTTGAATAGTGGAATCTTGCGAATAACGTACGCTATCACACCCTTCTGAGTACATTATCTAATAAGTTGTTCGATGTCTACTACTCCTACAAGGAAGCAAAGAAGATATGGGAGTCCCTTGTTCTGAAGTACATTGTGGAGGATGTGGTCAGACAGTGATTGAGGATAAAGACATCAAGGTGATTGAGGATAAGGACATCAAGGACATCAAGGTGCAAATCAACAAGTGATTGAGGATAAGGACATCAAGGTGCAAATCAACAAGTACTACAAGCTGTCGGAAGACCTAAAGGCAAAAAGCATAACCTTACTTGATGAATTCATTTATGAGCTTCTAACTGAGAAGCTTCCTGAATCCTAGACTAACTACAAACAATAGTTGAAGCACAGGCACAAACAAATGTCACTACCAGACCTTATTACTTACATCATCATTGATGATGCCAATAGAAAGGAATGTGTTGTTGCAAGGGCCAAAGCGTTATCTGTCAAGGCAAATATGGTGCAAGACAAACCCCCTCAAAAAAGGTATGTCACAAAATTGATCACAATAAGAATAAGACTAAAAAAAATAATTTTCCACATGCTTCTGCTTCTAACCCCACCTTTAAGAAAAAGGGAAATTGTTTTATTTGTGGAAATTCAGGACATTATGCACCATAGTGCAAGAATCGAGTGATGAGAAATGATAATCCTCCTAAAAGTAGGGCTAACCTGGCAAAAGGAGATGACATAATTGTTGTGGTCATTTCTTAGGTCAATGTTGTGACCAATGTGAGTAAATTGGTGGTAGACTCTGGGGATACCAGGCACATATGTGCTGATAAAAATGTGTTTACCTCCTACACTGCTATGAGGGATGGAGAAGAAGTTTATCTAGGTGGTTCCAAGACTACACCTGTTCTAGGAAAAGGAAAGGTTTTTCTCAAGCTCGCATATGGGAAAATGTTGGCTTTGAGTGATGTGATACATGTTCCCACCATCAAAGTCAACTTGGTCTTTGTAGCACTGTTGGGGAAGGTTAGGGTGAAAGTGTCCTTTGAATCAAACAAAATTGTTATGATTGAGAATAATGTATTTGGAAAGGGATATTGTGATCAAGGAATTTTTGTACTGAATGTTTCTAAAGTGATTAATGGAAATGCAATTACTTCTGCCTACATGATTGATTCCTATGATATGTGGTATGCTAGATTAGGACATACAAACTCTGCTTATGTTTTTAAATTGCAACAACTAGGCTTAATCAACATGCATGATAATCAAACTAAAAAATTTATTGTATGCATTGAATCAAAGTTAACTAAAACCCTTTGTGCTTCTGTTCAATGTGAAATTGAATTGCTTAACTTAATTCATTCTAATCTTGTTGATATAAAACAAACTATGTCTAGAGGAGATAAGAGTTATTTCATAACCTTTATAGATGACTTCTCTCGATATACTAAATTTTATTTGATTAGATATAAAGATGAAGTGTTTAACATGTTTTTGTCTTATAAAGTTGAAGTTGAAAATCAATTAAATAGAAAACAAAAAGGATTATATTGGATAGGAGTTGTGAGTACACTTTGTTTAATGACTTCTATGAAAAGGAAGGTATCCATGAGGTAACCCCACCATATCCACTTGATTCAAACAAAGTAGTTGAAAGGAAAAATAGGACCCTTAACGAGATGATGAATGTTTTGCTTATAAGTTCCTCTACACCTGATAACCTTTGGGGGGGAAGCCCTTTTGACTAGTTGTTTTTTACAAAATAGGATCCCACATAGGAAAACAAGAAAAACACCTTATGAGTTATGGAAATGATACAAACCAAACTTGAAATAATTAAGAGCATGGGGGTGCTTAACCAAAGTAATGTTGTCTGATCTTAAGAAAAGGAAAATAGGACCTAAAGATTGTATGTTTCTTGGCTATGTAGAACATAGTGATCCCTATAGAATTCTTATTCTCAAGAGTAATGTGCTTGATTGCAATACCACCATAGAAACTAAGAATGCTGATTTCTTTGAGGACATATTCCCTTTAAGGTCTTGTGCTAGTTCTAGTACCAATACTAGTTTTAAGCAACCTATTGAGAAAAACTAAAAAGGAAGAAAGAGAAAATTCGGAGGGAGAAATTTGAATAAGAAAAAGAAGGAAAAGAAGAGTTTGTTAAAAGACAAAAGAACCAAATTTTTTTACATGTGTTTGATAATTGTTATGCATACTTGGTTTTTGCACTTAAATTACATAGCTATTATCCCATCTTTTCTCTTTTAATGCTCATTTGATCCAAAAAGAAGGAATTTGGTTTCTTTTGAATTTTTAGCTTAAGAATGTTAAAGTTAGTGAAATTTACCGTGTTTCACTTTATTTTGTAAAGTTTTGGTACATCAACAAAGGAATAAAAGATGTGTGAAGAACTAGAGTAGCTTGCTAAGCGCGCCAGTGCACACTTAGTGCGAAAGACCAATATGGAGGAACACGTGTCAAACATCAAGTGGTTTTCTCAAGCCAGTTGTACCGTGCATGTGTGCTCAACATGCACATGTAGGCTTAGCACGCTGTGACTTAAACTAGATATACTATGCATATGTGCTCAACACATACATGTAGGCTTAGCACACCGTGACTTTTTGAAAAGCATGACAGTGTAATGTTTTAAGGTGTTTTACAAGGGAGTGCACTGTTCCATTGGGGATTTTCATCTAAGGCATTTTTCTGAATACAAAATCCACTTTGGGAGATCTTCTTCTTCCATGTTCTCCATTTTCTTTGTTTCTTCTTCTTGTTTTGGGTCTCTCATGGCCATGAGAGGCTAACTTATTCATTGTTGGGGGCTTGGATACCAAAAACTCTGTGATGTAATGATCTTACTATCCATTTAATGTTATTTCAGTATTATTGTTTCCTTTATATGTTTATTGCTTTGTTTATGGTCTGACCACCTATATACATGTATGTTATAGGGTTTTAATCATTGGGAAATGTTTTTACTCTAAGAACTTGAAGGAACTTCTAAGTAACCCATATCTAGGGATGGAATAGTGTTAGTTACCCTTATTTATGCATCTTTATTCTTAAAATAAGTTACTTGGTTTAACTTTCTAAGGGACTAGGAGTGAAATCAAGTGATTTAGGCTCTTTCACTTGAGGGATCGAGGTTAAAGTAGATTAGTTGGTGAGGATAATAGTTGGAATAGCTTTAAATGGTGAAAAATCCTTTACATAAAATCAAGAGTATTTTCGGTAAGCTAAGCACCTAACACTTCCACAAAATCTGCACCAAGTTTCATTTTCTACACCCAAAGTGTTTGTCTTTCTTGTCTCTTGGATCTTGTCCTATTTTTATGTCTTTTATTATTATTGAATTTTACATTTCTACGCTTTTGTCACAACCTACCCTTCGGCGGGGGTGCGAAAAGGCCAAAATGGATAGGCCGAAGCATTTGTCTCCTAGGGAGAAAACGAGCGGAGTTGCCACCAACGTTTATTTGAGGAAAACACTATAAAAACCAAAAATGGGTTTGCGAGTGATGTGCCATTATTTTCTCCTATTTCTTAACCCTTTTTGCACCATTTTAATTACTGATTAGTCTTAATTGTCAAATTAATTAGGCAGTTTTATTATTTGGGCCCATTCTGCTAATTTGATGTTTTTAATCTAATTTCAGGAATTAATGAAGCATTGGGCTTGAATCCAGAATTGGGCTTGGACTTGAAGAGGACAGACTATTTTATTCTACAAAATTAGATCTTATCTTATCTTTATCATATCTAGATATTATTTAGATTTGATCTCATCTAGATATTATTTCATCTAGATCTTATCTTATCTAGATTTGATTTGATTTTATTTATGGGCTTGGATTTAAAACAGATTTGTAAGCTTTGGGGCTAAAAAACTATATAACAGCACCAAGGTTCTAGTTTAGGCCCTCTCTCTCTTCCCTCTCTTTTAATTTCGTTTTTAGTTTTAGGCTTTTCTGAGACACTTTTTCGTTTTGCAATTCCAGTTTTGACTTTTCGTTTTAGCAATAAAATTCCGTTCTTCAATCTATAATTTCGTTCTCTATTGATTAATGGAAGGCTAAATCTCCAGCGTTGCTTTCTCTTGAGGATCAAGCACAGTTCTCTTTGAGGTTATATTATTACTGTTAAATTCTGTTCAGTTTTTCCTCTTCACTAATTACTCTAAATTTGTTGCTATTAATTCATGCATGCTTAGTGCTTGATTAATTGTCTCTGCGCTTAATTACGTTCATGCTTAATGATCGTTTATGATTAATTGGTGTATGTGTTGCTTAATCACATAATGAATGCCTTATGTTAAATTTCTCTTAGTAATTTAATTTAGGGTTGGATTAAGTAGTTGAACTGATAAAGGATAAACTCTCGTAACCTAGGATAAGAGACTTGCTTGTGAATCAAGGGGAAGCAACGTGTTTTAATTCTGATATTTTCTAAGTCAATTTTACTCACTGTTTAATTCACAAAAACAAACAAAACCCCCCAATTCGTTACTATTTTCCTACTATTTGTTATGAACGTTTGGTTGATCATTGCTTGTTGGGAAACGACCTAAGATCACTTCTAGTTACTGCATTTTAATGTTTATTTGATTCGGGTACAGCCTCGATCAACGAGTTTTGAAAATGAGGGTTTGGGAGTTGTTTAAGCACGGGGAAGGTCTTAGCACCCCACGCGCCCGTCACAAGGGACGGCAACCTTTAATCGAGTGTGCAAAATATGACTTCAAAATTATGTATTTTCCCTTTTTATATTTCTTATTTTTTTTGGGTTGACAAGGGTGTTTCCCTCGCTCCTACGTATCCTCAGGTGCAATGATGAATTCAGACCTACGTAGTTATTTAAGTTTGAAAGTTTGTGTTACATTGATTTTATGTTTTTTTTGAAAGATTGATTTTAATTGCGAACAAAAGTCGTTTAAGGCGTTGGATCTTGAAACAATGTTTTAAACTTTGAAAAGCGGAGAGAATCGTTAAGGCGTTGGACCTTGAAATGATCTTTTTGATTTTTTTTAAAAAGATGAGAGGGTCATTAAGGCATTGGACCTTGAAACAATCTCAAATGATATTTGATAAAATGAAATTAGTTATGAGTTGGTTTTATCTTGGTTTTTGTTTATTAACCTTCAATCTTTTTTTAAAGATAACTTGCAGCACTAATGATCGGTTAAAACCTACTTTACAAAAGAAAAAAGATTACCGATGATAGAAGAAGGAGATGAAGATGCACAAAAAAGGAAAGAGGACCCCTAAGGGTGCATAGATCGTATTCAAATCCTTAAAACAAAAAACTAACCGGATGACGAACGAAGAATGAACGAAGAACGATGTAGAAGTTGATCACGATCGTGATTCGGCAATGCTTCAACTTCATTTTCTCTTCTTTCTTCTTCTTCTCTCTTCTTTCTTTCAATTCCTTCACTTCTGGACCTTTCCCCCTCCCCTTAGCCTCCCTAGCATGCCTATTTATAGGAAAAAGGGCACTTAGGGTCATGGTAGCTCGCCCAGGCGAGCTGTTACTTAGTGCTGAAGCAATGAGCTTGCCCAGGCGAGTTGGTTTCTTCCCCATGAAGTTATTTGGTGGCCCAGGCAAGCCAGAGGCTAGCCTGGGTGAGCCAGAGTTCAGAAAAATGCCTGAAAAATGACCTTTTTGCCCCTCCCCTTGGGTATATTCGCATTCTTGATCAAAACATTAAATGATCATCTGTTTTGCACTGTAACTAGCGTTTAACACCGTAAGTCGACTAGCAAGGATCAAAAGATCAATAAACGATAGTCCCCAGACAAAATTAAGGCATGACAGTTGCCCCTCTTTACTTATCTTTTATTGGAAATAAAAGGGAAGTAAAGATAAGGACACTAATTTCGTTTGAGCTATCTTGCTATTCGACCGGGCAACTGGAAAAAACCAAGGAAGTGAAACCGAGAAAACATGAGGACATTGAAGTTCTGTAGAGTGGAAGACATCTGAAGTTTTTCTTTTTTTCTTTTTCTTTTTATTCTTTTTTTTTCAAAGCATAGAAACAGAGGATGTCAAGTCCTATGAAGCACAAACAAGGACATTGAGTCCTATAAAAGACGTTGAAGTCTTTGAAAGCGTAAATGAATGAAGACATTGAAGTCTTTTGAAAGGTAAATGAAGACATTGTCGTCATTTGAAAGTGTAAATGACTAAAAACATTGAAGTCTTTTGAAAAGTAAATGAAGACATTGTCGTCTTTTGAAATGTAAATGAAGACTTTGTCATCTTTTGAAAGTGTAAATGACTGAAGATATTGAAGTCTTTTGAAAAGTAAATGAAGACATTGCCGTCTTTTGAAATGTAAATGAAGACATTGTCGTCTTTTGAAATGTAAATGAAGACATTTTCATCTTTTGAAAGTGTAAATGACTGAAGATATTGAAGTCTTTTGAAAAGTAAATGAAGACATTGCCGTCTTTTGAAATGTAAATGAAGACATTGTCGTCTTTTGAAAGCGTAAATGACTGAAGACATTGAAGTCTTTTGAAATGTAAATGAAGACATTATCGTCTTTTGAAAGCGTAAATGACTGAAGACATTGAAGTCTTTTGAAATGTAAATGAAGACATTGTTGTCTTTTGAAAGCGTAAATGACTGAAGATATTGAAGTCTTTTGAAATGTAAATGAAGATATTATCGTCTTGACAAAAGACTCTGATAGTCTTTGAAATGTAAAGGAGACATTGAAGTCTAGACAAAAGACTCTGATAGTCTTTGAAATGTAAAGAAGACCGTGATAGTCTTGACAAAAGACTCTGATAGTCTTTGAAAATGTAAAGGCAGATGCTCGCTTCCGACAAGTGCACCGGATCGCACAAGTAGTATAAAACGGTAAGAACCGAGTATCACTCTCGGGGAACTTGTGTTATTTGGTAAGCTATTTCAGCAAATAGGTGTTTGGTGTGTAAAGATAAGTGTGAATATGAACAGGTGTGTAAACTATCTGTGCAAAAAGGAAAATCACGCGAGAGAAACGATGTGTAAAAACAAGTAGAAAACATGTTGGCGTTCCTAATAAGTGCCTGATGCTAAAAAGATATTCTCTATCTAACAATGCTCATGTGTTCCTATGGTGTCTCCTGAGATACTAAACCCCAATTCCTCATGATAGTTTAGCCTAATCCTGATCAAGCATCATCCGCAGATTCCTCTTGTTGGACTGAACTCAACCAGGACCGCATTAAGACACACATACACAACTAAATTATCGCACCCTGATTCCTCGTGATAGTACGACAACTTAGCCCTATACTATCAAGGACTTTAGAATCAGACCAATTTCCACTGTTGAATGACCCTAACAAAGCATGCATCTACGTGATCAAGGTAAAAGTATACTGGAGTAAAAAGAAGATAGCACAGAGAACACACAAAAGCATCATTAAATAGATAGAAATATATTTACATCAGGTACCTACAGGGAAGATCCAACAGAGGATTTAGCTTTCCATAACCAGGAAGCCTTCTTTACAACAAAGAGAAGAACAAGATGAAAGATTGCAAAAATACAAGTGGTGAGGATGTCTCCTTCACCTCTAGGATCTCACAATCACTCACAAACTCATCTCAAGCTCTCAGAACGACTCCTACTTCAAGCTCTAGTCTCTGCAGATCTTCACACAACAAAATGAGTGATGCCATGGATTGTTACCAATCGCATGCACCATTGAAGGATGGCAATGGATTGTTACACTTTGGTATATGACCAAGTGAAGCTTTCTTGATTTAAGGTCATTGAGTGATGCCATGGGTCTGTTGATCCCACTGAAACTTGATGACACGGACTGATCTCGAAAGAATTTATACAACAAAGGCAACCCTTGGATTCAAAAGGAATCCTAAGGAGTTTGCATGAGCGACTAACATCAGATGTACCTTACTGTCCCAATTGTCTTTGGGAATTTTCCACGAGCTCCTGGTCAAATGAGTTTTCTTCTCAAATGTGCAAGTACGAACCTCAGGGGATTCTCTTTTTCTTTTTTATATATTTTTTTCAACAGTCACAAGCGTGCGTGGGTTCCATTCCAGAATCCAAACTTAAAAGCAAAATTAGTCATTCCTTGATCCACATGGGCTTTATTAGGCTTGTAACGTGGTTAGGGGTAAGAGGGCTATGAAAGAAAGGATTAGAGAGGCTTAATGAGTGTTTAAGGGTTACATTGAGTAAGAACCTTGAGAGCATTTCTTGTACCTTTTGTTCCTTTCAAATCTTGGGTCGGACTCTATTCCTTTTGTCTTATACATTAATCTTTCGTTGCACTTTTGTGCCTTTCCTGTAAAATCTGGAGATCTTTGTCTTTTTTTATTCACTCGCCTTTGGCGGATTTTATTTTCTTTTTCTTTTTATTGTTGTCCAACTTCCTACATGTGTTGTTTGCATTGCTCTTCCTATCGGTTTAGCGGTGGTTCCTACTCAGGGTTTGTTTTTTGCTTTTGCTATTTTTTTTTGTTGTTTTTAGAAAACAAATATGCTTTGGCTCAGAGGGGGTAGCAAGGGATAAATTTATGTTTGGGATGTTGAAACATGGTCAAGTGTCATTTCAAATATTGACTTAGATCCTTTGGTAGTTTGTATTTTTGGGACCAAACCTCTGATAAACACGCTCCTGATTGTTGTTTTTTTTTTTTACCTTTTTATTTTATTTTTTATTACCCTAATTTTTGCCTAGGTCGCCTTTCGGGTTCTCGACCTACCGAGTAAGAAATTTTGATATGCCCCTAGGTTCGCTTGAGGCTCATGCACGGTGTCTCTCATTGCCCCAGTGTAGGGCTCTGAGGTATCTATTGCTATTTTTTTGTCATGACCTTGTAGCAAGGAAAAATGAAAGAAACTATGCAAGCTCTCGAAAATGAATTTTCAAGAACGAGAAATATTGAAAGGATCGAATTGACAGATTAAGTCAAACTTCTAGTGAAAGTTAAATAAGCAAAGAAACCAACAACTTACATTCACATTCTAGTGAAAGTTAAATAAGCAAAGATGTAATTGTGAGAGAATGAGATAAGGACATCAAATTTATCCATATTATTAGCATTGTGACTGTTGTTTACAGTAATGACATAAACTTGAAAATCCTAATGAGTCATTGGAGACATCTAAGAACAACCTTTAAATTGCTCCATGCATAGTGTCGCTTGCCAATGTCAGAATTCACAAGCGATTATCTTCCTCAAAATTTAGCCAGCCTGCATCTATCAGATTTTGCACCTTATGTTTCAGGGTCATACAATGCTCAATGGAATGCTCCAGAACTCCTCCATGATAAACACATGCTGCGTTCGAGTTGTATCCTCAGAAAAATGGAGGTTGAGGAACCTTGGCTGGGGTTATGGCTACCATTGCATTATTGAGTAGATATGGGAGTAAGTTAGCATACGACACCGAAATTGGGGTGAATTCTACAATCTTCTTTTCTGGAAAATTCCTTCCCCGGTGGGTGTTTTGGTTGTGTTAAGGGTGGTGTTTGGTATTGGATGTGTGGCAGGCGAGCTTTGTGGCTGATTTAGGGGTGGCCTTTGTGGATGATTGAGCGTTCTTGGTTGATAGGGTGGTGGGTAATGAGGAGGGTTGATATTGGCTAAGTATTGATATTGTTGAGCTGGTGGGAAATTTGGCCATGTAGGAACGAAAGTCCCAACATGGGTTCCTCCTTCCTTCTCATTCTCTCCATTTTCCCCAGGCTTCCTATTCATCAAAGCAGGATAATCAAATTTTCCTCTTCTCAGACCCACTTTGATCCTTTCGCCGACAAAAACTAAATTGGCAAAGCTTGAAGGCGTGTAACCCACCAACTTCTCATAGTAGAACACTGGTAATGTGTCTACTATCATTTTTATCATCTCCTTCTCCGTCATTGGGGGCACTACTTGAGCTTCCAGGTCCCTCCACCTCTGGGTGTATTCTTTGAACGACTCATGATCCTTCTTGCACAAGTTCTGTAGCTACATTCAATCTGGAGCCATATCAGAATTGTACTGAACTTTGAAGTGTAATTCTCAAATGATCAAAGTTACAACAAGTGTTACACATGCTTCTATTTATAGCCTAGGTAGCTTCCTTGAGAAACTTCCTTGAGAAGCTTCCTTGAGAAGCTTTCTTGAGAAACTTCCTTGAGAAGCTTCTTTGAGAAGCTTCCTTGAGAAGCTAGAGCTTAGCTACACACACCCCTCTAATAACTAAGCTCACCTCCTTGAGAAGCTTTCTTGAGAAAATTCCTAGAGAAGCTAGAGCTTAGCTACATACACCTCTCTAATAGCTAAGCTCACCTCCTTGAGATGAGAAGCTAGAGCTTAGCTACGCATCCCCTATAATATCTATGCTCACCCCCATGCCAAAATACATGAAAATACAAAAAAAGTCCCTACTACAAAGACTACTCAAAATGCCTTGAAATACAAGGCTAAAACCCTATACTACTAGAATGGCCAAAATAAAAGGCCCAAAAGAAGGAAAAACCTATTATAATATTTACAAAGATAAGCAGGCTCATACTTAGCCAATGGGCCCGAAATCTACCCCAAGGCTCATGAGAACCCTAGGGCCTTCCCTTGGATCTCTGGCCCAATCTACTTGGAGTCTTCTCTATCCAATGCCCTTGTAGGGTAGGATTGCATCATTCCCTCCACCTTGGAAAGGATTTGACCTCAAATCCTGAGGTTCTTCATACTCTGGGCTCCTTCCCTCGACACCTATAAAAAGAACAAAAACATATGTATTAGTGGTGTTTGGTATGTTGAAGTAAGGTAAGGTTTGAAAACCAATTTCCCGGGCATCTTCCCATGAAGGAACATGGTTCCTCACCAACTCAATGAGTGGTGATACAAGTATAGAAAAGTATGGGACAAACCTTTTGTAAAAGTTTGTTAAGTCATGGAAGCCCCAAATTTTTCTTATACTTGGTGGAGTGGGCCACTCAGGAATGACCTTTATTCTCTTAGGGTTCATGGGAACCCCTTGATCACTATATGAAAAATTAAGAAAAGTAATGCAATAAAACATACCTTTTTCTGTGTTTTCATGTTGATTATTCCTACCAAAAAGTATGACAAACCTAAGGTGTCCCATATGACTACCTAAGTTTGTAGTGAAACTAAAAATAAGAACAAACCTACCTAATGAGTCCCTATGTACACAAATCATGAAGATGTTGGGTGCATGAGTGATTTTACGAAAGAGGGTTGTAGCACTCAAAACATTCATCATACCACCTATTTTAGGGATTTGGTGCCTAATAATACCTATTTTGGGCACCAACAAAGCACAAAGATTTAAGCTTTTCCGAACCAAACCCTCATCCAACAACTCCTTTACTTGAGGAATAAACTCAAGCCCAAGAGGTGTGGCAATGCTAGCAAGTGTCTTTTTACAAAAGAGAAAATGTGGAGGTTGTCTAAGAGGGGGAGTTTCTTTAATGTTAGTCTTTATTATAAAATGAGTGTCCTTCTTAGCTAACCTCTTGTAGGAGACACTTACCTCCTTACACTTCTCTTTTACCACTAATGGTTGTCCTTCTTCTTGGGGGTAGATTTCTTCACTAGATTCTTCCCCTTTTGCTTCTTCACTTTCACTAGAGGAAGGTGAAGTAGTTGCCTCATCTTGGCTACTATAAATGTCTTGGCCCCTCATAATCATGGTTTTCGTGGTGGGGCATTGAGAATTAATGTGTCCTCTTCCAAGACATTTAAAGCACCTTATAGAGCTAGTCTTCTCTTGCATACTAGCCTTAGGGGCTTGCTTTTCTATTGTCTTTCCCTTATCATCTCTGGGCTTAGAAGGTGTCACCCTTAAGATGCCTTAACCTTGGCCTTTCTTTGCATAAGAGTGAGAGCCATAAGATTTTGAAGTAGACTTATTTTTAAGTTGTTGCTCTACCCTTATTTCCCAATCTAAGTTAGCCTCTACATTGTCCTTCCCATGGAAGTATGGGAGGTTAATGTTAACCTCTTGAGGCTGTCTTTCCTTTTCTCTCCTACGGGAGTGAGGTCTAAGATGTGACCTATGCCTTCCTTCGTAATAGTCACGAAGTTCTTCACTTAGGCTTTTGCAAGAGTTATGACTACTATAGGAGGCATGCTTTTCTCTTTTCATTTCTTTCATTATTTTTCTTCTTTCTTCCTCTCTTATTTTTTTTCTTTCATCTTGACTTATTTCTTCCACTCTTTTTTTCCCTTTTTCTTATCTCTCTTGTTTTTTTTTCACAACTTAAGGGATCTCAACTCATCTAACATCTTATACAAGGGGTCCTTAGGAGTAAAACCCTCACCATTAATACTAGATGAAGAATGAAGACTCATGTTGGTTCCTAAGTTGTGGTTCTTTCTTGTTGGGGGTTTGAAAACAAAAGGTAAAAGAAACTATGGTTGAAACTAGCCAAAATAAACACTAAAAGAGGTGTGAGAGATAGGGTAAAAACTAATTGGTAAAAGGCAAGCTATCTAGGCGATTTGACAATGGAAGGTAAAGGAAATAAGCTATGAAAGTAAGCAAGAAATTAAAGTGCAAGAAATGTAAACTAGGCGAATCCTAAGAGTGTTTGGATGACCACATTTAAGGTTCCCAACAAAACACTCACTATCCTAAGGGAAAATTGCCTAAAATTATTACACATAAATGGAAGTAGGGTGACCTATTGGAGGGTCCAACTTACTTCCAATTAAAGGTCTTTTTGTTATAAAATTTTAAAGCAAAGCAAATTGCCAATTACAAAATTACAAAAAAAAAAGTCTTCAATTTCGGTGGCTATTCTCTCTGTGGTGTTTCACTCAATTTGGAGTGCTTCTTACTGCAATAGCTCTTAAGGTGGTTGGCCCCTTGCTTCTTGACTCAAATTCTTCAAGGGATGACACCAATCCTCCTTTCCAATTCCCTATATGGCAACTCACAAACAAGGAAACAAAGAGACAAGCAATAACCAAAGAACAAAAAAATGAAATGAAAGAAAAACCAATAGAGTTTTAACATGACAAATTTTCAAGGATTATTCAACAATTAAAGCACATAAAAGCAAGCTAGAACTCAAAGAGAAACTTAGAATGGCTCTAGAGTAGAGTAAAAAACATTAAAAAAAGACTCAAGAAACCTCTAGTTTTGGCACTTTTTTTCATACTAATTTTCAATTGAAATTTCAGAAATAATATTGGTATAAAATAGGCACCAATTATAGAACAAATTTTGAGCCAAAACAACAAGTACACTTCCCTTTCACTTTTTTTTTCCTGGACACTGATTTTTCTTCCAAATTGTTTGATTTTTATTATTTTTCCTTTTATCCAAATCGCTTGATTCTTTTTTTATAATTTTGTTCCAGATGTATAGAAAATTCAATAAAAATTTCAGCTCAAAATTCGTAGTGACCAATTCTCCGTAATTTATACAAGTTCGTATGTTCAAGCTGCCAACACCAGCGATTTCAACCTAGAAATCAAGAGTAGTGTTTATGTTGCTTAAGACTTCGATAGTTACAATTTGTGTTTTCTTATGCTCAATTATCTTGAATAACACAATTCAAGAGAGCTTAAAACTTATTTTGATTCACAAATCCAGCCACAACTCAGCACCACAGCTCAACTTCATCATAGGCATCATGTAGGAAACTTAGAAAACAAAAAAAAAAAGTTCAACAACAAGATTACTTCTAGGAATTGATTTAGAACATGTTATGAACTAAATAACATGCATGAATTAGACTCAAAATTCAAAAGATAGGCTAAGAATGACAATAATACATGAACAAATGTATCTAGAATTCAATCAACAAAATAAAAATTCAACACAAACATAAAACATAATGTGACAATTATTATGACTAAACATGACTCTAAGACAACATGGATTAAGTGATTTACACTTAGATTTTTGTGTTTTTTTTCAAATCAATATTTTGGAAGAAAATTTAGATCTAAAGGTTCAACACAAGAAGATTATGATTGAAAGATGATAGAACCTAAAATCAACACAAAAGCATGATTCAAGAGTAGATCTATAAAATTTGAACCATAGAAATGCAAGAACAAGTGTAGATCTAAGATTTATTCGATTTATTTTTTTGAATCTACTCTAAAAGGCACCAAACCACAAGACAATGGAGGATATACATGGAGAATAACATGAAGAACAAGGAATTAAAGTGAATTGACCAAACAAAAAGATAGAGGAAGCAAAAGAACATCACCTAGATGAAGATGCTCTTGATACCACATGATATAGCTCTATTGGAGCTTGTACACCTTGAATCTTATTCATCAATGGAGTCCTTTGCTTCTCAAATTTTAATAGTAGTGGAATGGAGAAGAAGAAGAGTTGAGAGGAGACACCACTTCAAGGAAAAGATGAGTCGAGAAGAAGCTCACCACCATAGGAAGCCATGGATAATAGTTTGAAGGTAGGAGAAGATGAGTGGAGGGAGAGGGAGAGAAGGGGCACAGAATTTTGTGCCCCAAAGTGGTCTAAATTTTGAAGTGTAATTCTCAAATTATCAAAGTTACAACAAGTGTTACACATACTTCTATTTATAGCCTAGGTAGCTTCCTTGAGAAGTTTCCTTGAGAAGCTAGAGCTTAGCTACACGCACCTCTCTAATAAATAAGCTCAGATCCTTGAGAATCTTCCTTGAGAAGCTTCTTGAGAAGATTCCTAGAGAAGCTAGAGCTTAGCTACATACTCCTCTCTAATAGCTAAGCTCACCTCCTTAAGATGAGAAGCTTGAGCTTAGTGTTAGTCGCTTTATACGACTAACTTTTGTATAGAAATCATTTTCCAAAGCTTGTATAGTTCCCCAATTTATGGTTATTTTGGAGTAAATTTTGTAAATAAATCTTCTTTTATGGTTAATGCTATCTCTAGAATATTTCCATTAAATTTAGTGTTGAAATTTGTGCATTTTCAGGTGAAAAAGAGGCTAAGTTTTGAATTGCAAAAAGTAGCAGTTGGGCTAAGCTCAGTAGTTGGGCTAAGCGCAACTTCAGCGCGCTTAGCACAAAGGAGAATTTGGCAGAGTGTCAACATCTAAGCCGCACGCTAAGCGTGAGATCAGTGTGCTAAGCGCAGCAGGTGCCTTCAGCCATGCTCAGCGCACGGCTGGCGCTAAGCCCGAATCCACTTACTTGCGCTAAGTGCGAGGGTGGCGCTAAGCGCAACGTTGCAAATTTAGAGACTATTTAAACCCTGTTTTGTGCAGAATTAGGGTAGAGCTGATAATTGGCATAGATTGGCACAGTAGCCACGGTGGCTATTTCGGGAAAAGAGCCCTAGAAGTAGCAAAGAGGAGCAGTTTTTGTAGAGATACCTAGGTTTTGTAAGCTCATTTATTGTTAGGGTTTCTTTGTAATGGCTGGCTAAACACCCTAGTTGGGGATTTCTATTGAACAACTGATGTAAATACATAATATCTAATTGATTGTGTTTTCTGTGTTCAATGCTTCATTCAATGCTTAATGTTTGTATGCTTTTGGTCTGATCACCCACTCGTGTGCATAGTTAGGTGACTTTAGCATTGGGAAATGTATTGTTGCCTTAGAACATGGTTGAAGCAAGATTGAAACTTAATCTTACATTAGGGATCTGCGGGTTAAGTTTTGGTTTGAACTATGCTGTTACAATAATGTTGTTTAGTTTAGGCCTAGTCTTACATGAAGGATCTGCGGACGAAGCTTAGTTTAAGTTAGTCTAAACCTAAGAGGGTTGTTGTTAGTCGATGAATATGACTAACTTTTGTGTATAAAACTTGTGTATATTGTATCAAACTTCTCCAATTTATAGTTGTTTTGTAATATTATAAGTACTTTCTTTTAAATATAGGTAATAGATAATTTATACATTTTTTTTGTGTGTTTAATAATCAATTTCTCTCAATTTCAGGTTAATTAGGCAAATTGGCAAAAGTGTTGTTTTCACCTTCTCGCTAAGCTAATATGCTGGCTTAGCGAGCATTCGCTAAGCGCGACACTCAGTGGCTAAGCACGAGGAAGAAGCCAGAAGAAGATAAGCTGCCAGGTTCGCTGAGTGCACCGCTCTAGGTCATCAAGCGCACCGCTTCAGCTCAACCGCTAAGCGAGAGAAGCGCGCTAAGCCAAAATCCACTTATGCGCGCTAAGCAATTCAGATTTGCACTAAGTGTGCGAGCACGAACCAACCCACTTATTTAAGCTTGAAATCAGATTTTTTGTGGGAGTTTTGGCATTTTTCCTTGAGAAGCCTCTGCATGCACGAGAGTCTGGCCTTGGCTTGAAGCTTTTGCATGTTTAGGAAGTTCTAGAGAGAGAAAGGTCCAAGTTCCAGAGAGTTCTGAGAGATTTTGCTGTGTGAAGATATGCAAAGATGAGAGCTCGGAGCGGAAGTCGTTCTGAGAGCTTGAGATGAGTTTGTGAGTGATTGTGAGATCCTAGAGGTGAAGGAGACATCCTCACCACTTGGATTTTTGCAATCTTTCATCTTGTTCTTCTCTGTGTTGTAAAGGAGATTTCCGGACTATGGAAAGCTAAATCCTCTGTTGGATCTTCCCTGTAGGTACCTGATGTAAATATATTTCTATCTATGTAATGATGTTTTGTGTGTTCTCTGTGCTATCTGCTTTTCATTCCAGTATGCCTTTACCTTGATCACATAGATGCATGCTTTGTTAGGGTCATTCAATAGTGGAAACTGGTCTGATTCTAAAGTCCTTGATAGTACGTGGCTAAGTTGTTGTACTATCATGAGGAATCGGGGTACAAGAACTTAGTTGTGTATGTGTGTCTTAAGGAGGTCTTGGTTGAGTTTAGTCTTACAAGAGGAATCTGCGGATGAGGCTTGATCAGGATTAGACTAGGCTATCATGAGGAATCGGGGTCTAGCAGTCCAGGAGACAACATAGGAATACATGAGCATTATTAGATAGAGAACATCCGTTTAGCATCAAGAACCTATTAGGAAGACCAACGCGTTCTCTACTTGTTTTTACACAAGATTTCTCTTGCGTGATTTTCTTTTTGCATAGATAGTTTACATACCTGTTCATAACCACAATCATCTTTTCATACCAGACACCTATTTACCGAAATAGCTTTCCAGATAACACAAGTTTCCCGAGAGTTTGATACTCGATTCTTACCATTTTATACTACTTGTGCGATTCGGTACACTTTCCGACCGCGAACAAGTTTTTGGCGCCGTTGCTGAGGAACTTATTTTTATTTGGGAAGTTAGCTCGTTCTTAGGTGTCTTTGTTATTCTTTGATTTTTTCAGTGAATATTTGTTCTTTAATTTATATTTGTCTTCTCTTATTGAACTGGATAACCGCTGTTCTGTTAGTACTTTTTATGCATAGATCTCCTACAGGCACTTTAGTTCCTTTGGACTTAGAAATTGAAGCTACACTGAGAAGGAACAGGGCTGAGAGGAGAAGGAAGTTGTTCCAAGACAGAACAATTGCATCCATTCTTGAGGAAGAGACCCATTTTTCTGATTCATCATCACTTGATTCACCATCATCAAGGGAATCCACTAATCAATTGTCTAAAACTGCTACCATGGTAGATGAGCACGACTAGAGGACTACCCTTGAGGACTATTCAAGTAGCTTGGTACCACAATTTTTCACTAGCATTGCACGTCCGGAAGTGCAAGCGCACAATATCACCTACCCACATTCTTTGATCCATCTGATACAAGGGAATTTATTTCAAGGATTACCTAATGAAGATCCCTATGCACACTTGGCAACATTTATTGAGATTTGCAACACTGTTAAGATTGCCAGTGTACCAGATGAAGCTATCAGACTCGGTCTTTTCTCATTTTCACTGGTAGGAGAGGCCAAGAGGTGGCTCTACTCATTCAAAGGTAACAGTCTTAAAACCTGGGAAGAAGTTGTGGAAAATTTCCTAAAGAAGTATTTCCCAGAATCTAAGACTGCTGAAGGGAAGGCAACAATATCTTCATTTCATCCATTCCCTGATGAATCCTTGAGTGAGGCGTTGGAGAGATTCAGAGACTTACTAAGAAGAACTCCCACCCATGGATTCTCCGAGCCAATCCAACTGAATATGTTCATAGATGGGTTGAGACCACAAACCAAGCACTTACTAGATGCTTCTACTGGGGGAGAAATAAAGCTGAAAACCCCAGAAGAAGCAATTGAGCTCATAAAGAACATGTCAGCCAATGATCATGCCATTCTGAGGGACAGAACCCATCAAACCACAAAGAAGAGCCTGTTAGAGCTAACATCACACGATGCTTTGTTGGCATAGAACAAGTTGCTATCTAAGCAACTTGAAATCCTAACAAAAACACTTGGTAAGCTGCCAACTAAACTGTCGATTGGACAACCTACACATTCTTCTGTTTTGCAGGTCACAGGTTGTACCGTTTATGGTGAAGCTCATGAGACAGGCCAATGCATCCCCACTGAAGAAAACACTCCAGAAATTCATTTCATGGGGAATCAGCAGAGGCAAGGGTATACTCAAAGAGGATTTTTAGGCTTCCAGCAAGGTCCTTATAATCAGCAAGGACATTGGAGGACACACCTTGGCAACTAGTTCAATAAAGACCAGGGTGGATCCTCAAATAGGCCAATTCAACAAGGGCCTAACATCTTTCAGAGGACGACTAAGTTGGAAGAGACCTTGACTCAGTTTATGTAGGTAACGATGTCAAATCATAAGAGTACTAAGTCAGCACTAAAGAACCTTGAGGTCTAGGTGGGACAACTGGCCAAGCAGATAGCTGACAAGTCATCCAACATTTTTGGATCAAATACGGAAAATAATCCTAAGGAGGAATGCAAGGTTGTGATGACTAGGAGTAAAAGGTTTGTGAAAGTTGAGGATGAAGAGAGTGTGGTGTACAAGGAGCAAATGGGTGAAAAGACAGGTGCTGAGGTTAAGGAAAATAATGTGAAGGGTAAAGAGAATCAGGAAAAAGGGAAGAAAATAATGGTCCAGAATAAAGAGATAGAGAACCAAGAAAAAGAAAAAAGAAGGAGAAAAAGAAATAGAAAATGAGAAAAATGAAAAAGAAGAAAAAAATAAGATTTCAGAGAAGAGTAGAAGAGGAAAGGCTGTGGACAAAGGTGTGGAAGTACCATATCTTGTGGTACCTTCCAAGAAAGAAAAAGATCATCATTTGGCAAGATTTTTGGATATTTTCAGGAAACTGGAAATAACCATGCCCTTTGGCGAAGCTCTGCAGCAGATGCCACTCTACTCCAAATTTTTGAAAGATATGTTGACAAGGAGGCACAAGTACATTCATTCGGAAAACATCATAGTGGAAGGAAATTGTAGTGCTCTGATCCAAAAGATTCTTCCACATAAGCATAAAGATCCTGGGAGTGTAAATATTCCTTGTTCAATAGGAGAAGTCAATGTAGGAAAGGCTCTGATTGATTTGGGAGCCAGCATTAATTTGATGCCACTCTCCATGTGCAGAAGATTGGGAGAGTTGGAGATTATGCCCACTCGAATGACTCTACAATTAGCTGACCGCTTCATTACCAGGCCCTACGGAGTAATTGGAGATGTATTGGTCAGGGTCAAGCATTTTATCTTCCTAGCAGACTTTATGGTCATGGATATCTTTGAAGATACTGACATCCCTGTAATCTTGGGGAGGCCGTTCATGTTGACCACAAGCTGCATAGTTGACATGGGGAAGAGGAAGCTGGAGTTAGGTTTTGAAGACCAGAAAATTGATTTTGACTTGTTTGTTGAAGACAAGCCTGCTCCAGAACACAATGTTTGCTTGCGGGTAATGGGAAAAGGTCAAGAGGTTCTGAAGGTGAGAACCAAAACGTAAGATCGCCCAATGAGGTAAAAACGTCAAGCTAATGACGTTAAAGAAGCACTCCCTGGGAGGAAACCCAGTTTCAATTTGTGTTATTTTTGGTTTTTCATGCATTTGAGCATTGGGAACTTGCTTTATAATTTGAACATTGGAGCATATCAACCTCTTTTTGAATGGTAAAATTAAGGGTTTCAATTTCTTGGGAAAGGACTAAGTTTAAAACTTAGAAAATCTTTTTGAAAATTAGTCCTTTCGCTAAGCGTATGCTTCTCGCTAAGTGCATAATCGTTCATGCGCTAAGCCACAAGTTTCAAGCGCTTAGCGCACAACCATGGCATCTGAGGCTGATTTCTGCTAAGCTGGCCAAGGTCAAGCTAAGCCAAAATCAATTTGAGTTGAATTCAGCTAAGTGACATATTGATCACTGAGTGATGGCTTCACCTTGGCTAAGTGCGACCCAGTGGTGCCAAGTGCAATTCATTGCGGTCAGAATTGAGGGCCATGGGGCTGAGCGCATAATTTTCTGGCTAAGCGGACTATCTTGCAGATTAAATTGGATTTGATGCAGCTTAGCGCCATTCATGGTCGCTGAGCTCAATTGCTTGCGGCTGTATGCGCGCTAAGCAATGCTATTAACCGCTCAGTGCCAGCTCCTCTGCACTTAAAATGCATAATTTCAGCTAAGCAGACTAGAGCTTGGCTTAGCGGAGGTTGTAGGTTTACTGATCTACAGATCTTGCTAAGCGACAACACCCTCGCCCTAAGCCAAATTCAGTGCTAAAAAAAATAATTGAATTTTGAATTTGGCTAAGCGCGGGCTGGTGAGCGGGAAAATTTGAGAAACCAAACGTCTCGCCTTCTCGCTCAGTGAACCTCGCCGCTAAGCGAAAAGAACAAAACGTTCTTAGTGGGTGTAACGTCAGTTACACCCACTTTCCAAAAATTTGCGCCCTTTCTGCTCCCTCTCTCCCTCAAACTGCTCTCTGTGCGTTTTTGTTTCTTTTGCTTTGCATCTTTTTGTTCTGATCAATCATTCACAGCACAAGTAAGTTCCTTGATCTTTCTCTTTGTTATTTTATCAAACCTTAGGATAGACAACTCTAGAGTAGGTTTAAACTTTTAGGGTTTTGCTGTTTCAAGAATAGTTTAAAGTTGAAAACTTTAGGTTCATTTTGTGTCTAAAAACTGTATTGAGGGTTGTGCATGTTTAATCCACTAGGTAGAGGCCCAAAATATGGAAGAAAACACGCCACTATTTCTGCGTTTTTTTCTAGAAAACGCAATGAATTCGCTTAGTGCGCTTACCGCGCTAAGTGAGTTCATCAATATTCGTTAAATATAGGAGTTTTCCTGAAGAACTCGCTGAGTGTGCCTACCGTGCTAAGCGAGTTTATTTCTTGAGGATGAACACTCATCCGCGTGGTAGAGTACCTGTGGCTAAGCGAGGCTGATTCGCTAAGCCCAGGTAACTTAGTAAAATTTTTTGATTGATTGGCCGTGCGTTAAGCCAGGATCTCCTGTGCCAAGCGAAATTCCTTGTGGCATCTGCTGAGTTGAGCGGCCCTGTTCGCTAAGCCTACATAAATTAGTGAAATTTTTGCTCAGTTTAGTTCTACTAAGCGCAACTTATCCTTGGCTAAGCGCAAATCCATGCGGCTAACCTTAGGCTTAGCGGGCTCCTTGACAGCTAAGCCAACTTTGCAGACACTGTAACTTAGCATTTTCCGCTAAGTGGCACTCCTGTGTCGCTAAGTCCAGTGTCGTTTTTTGTGAAGCCCGCTAAGCGACCCATGTCCCGCTAAGCGGGCGTATGTCTTTTATGAAGGCCCGCTAAGCGAATTTTGTCTTGCTAAGCGGCGAGTGTCTTTTTAAGTTTTATTTTTTTTTTTCAGTTTTTCTTTTGATTTTTAAGAAATTGAGTCCTGATCAAATGTTTGATTCCTTTGTCTACAAATGTCTTCCAGGAAAAGAAAGAGTGTCGGTTCAAGGCCCACCACTCAATATGATACAAGAAGATTCCACTCTTTTGAGGGTCAGACCAGATACACTGATAATGTCCTGGGAAGACATAAGCTGAGAGGAAAGTGGAAATATATCATACAGAGCTGGATGAATTTAAGGCTGAATTGGAGAGGCATAACTTCCATAAGCGCCTCACCAATTTAGCTGACAGTAGCATTGACCTAGCATTGGTGAAGGAGTTCTACGCCAACCTCTAGAATCCTGAGGGGCCTTCACCAAAACAAGTCAGAATCCGAGGCCACTTGATAAGGATTGATGCAGACAACCTCAATGCCTTTTTAGAAACACCTGTGGCGCTTGCTGAGGGTGAATCTTTACCCGCTTACTCAAGATACTACAGGATGCCTATTGACATCAGGGAAATCGAGGCTGCTCTGTGCATACCTGGCCGAGGGTTTATTTTAAAAGCTGAAGGTCACCTTGGGAAGATCCTCGGAAAAGATCTAACCACTCTTGCTCGGGTCTGGAGTGTTCTCTCATACTCCAACCTGGCTCCGACTTCCCACACCTCGGATTTGACTGTGGATAGAGCTAGGTTAATCTTTGGCCTAGTTACTCAGCTAGACCTGAATGTCGGAGCTCTCATCTCTGGACAAACCATATCAATGGCCCAGCCTAACTCTTCTAGACTCGGGTTCCCTGCTCTTATCACAGCTTTATGTAGGTCCAGAGGAGTCGTGTCTGACAACTTGGTCTTTGAACGTTTGAGCCCGACCATTAATTTGGCCTACATAAGGAAAAACTGTTGGAACCCGGATGATCCAACATTTATTATTAGGGGGGCCAAAAGACCAAGGGCAAGGCCAGCTAAGGCTCTTTCTACAACAGTAGCTCCTCATCCAGGTTCTACATCAACAGCTCTTATGACAACAGCTCCTTCTATGCTACCTCCTGCAGATTTTAAATGTTTCGAAGCCATGCTTCAAAGCATACATCAGGGGCAAATTATTTTACTACAAAGCCTACAACTGGTAGCGCCTCTAGACTCCATCCCGACGGTAGAGCAATTTAATGAATGGGTAGCCTGGCCAAGGACTCAGCCTCCTCTTCACAGGGAAGACGAAGATCCCGCTGCTCAGTTACCCCATCAGCCGGAGGATGAGTCATCAGAGTCTTCCACTCCTGAGCCCTTGATCAGGAAAAGGAGGGTAGTTGTAACCCAGGAAGCTGCAGCTATCTCTGAAAAGTCTCTTGAAGCCACTCCAGTGCCTCCGACACTAGTGGTAGATATCACTTCTAATGTAAACCCATTTGCATAAGGGTTGAAGATGGATCTACAAAGGTTTTTTTTTATGAAATTTATTGAATGAGAGAGAAAGTGACAAGTTTATGGAGGGTTGAATGTAAGGTATTTGGTTTAAAGTTTGAATGTGTTTGGATGGAAAATGAAGATGACAACAATGGTGTTCAAGTAGGATTAAAGAATGAAGGTTTAGAAAGATGAAGAAGGAGAATGAAGAAGGGGGTTGGAAGAATCACTCCTCCGGAATTGGTGTCACACACAAGGTGGTGTTCCTTGATAGACCAATTTCTTGAATCACTCAAGTAATTAAGGAGATTCACTCTCACACTTTAGAAGGTGATTAAAAACTCAAATTCAAGGTCTATCTTTTTTATTAGAAAATGGGCAGCCTATAAATAGGAATGACATCAAGTTGGTTACACAAGTGAAATGATCACCAATAACAACAATTGATGGTGTCATTAAGCCAAATTAAAACTAGAATTGATAACAAAATTGATGGTGTCATTATACCTAATTAAAACTAGAATTAAGACACATAAACATATGGAAAATTGTGCAACTCCTTGGTCAGCCAAGAGTCAGCCACAATCCTAGAGTTTTCACCTTATTAAACCTTAATTTCTTTAAATTAAAACAAGCCCATTGGTGGTGCAAATCCCAAGAGAATTGACAGCCACTTTAACACAAGTTTGGACCTTTATTTCAACTAACAAAATGCTAATAAAACCACTCAACAAAAGTGGCACCCTCTACTCTTCTTGGAACATGGTGCAATTAACAATCCGAAGCTTCTCCACTTGTAACTTGGGCCTAAATTCAAATAGCATGGTTAACACTTGTTGAAGAGCTTCCTTGGTACTCTCTCCCTCTTCAAAAGGATTTGTCCTCAAATCGGCTTCTCCATCTACATCAAAAAGAGTTAAGTCAGACACATTAAATGTGGTACTCACATTATACTCACCGGGCAATTCAATCTTGTACGCATTGTCATTTATCCTTTCAAGTACTTGAAATGGACCATCCCCTCTTGGTTGAAGCTTGGATTTCCTTTGCTTCGGAAACCTCTCATTTCTCATGTGAACCCAAACCCAATCTCCGGGTTGGAAAACAACCTTTTTGCGTTGCTTGTTTGCTTGTTTAGCATAACTCTCATTCCTCTTTTCAATTTGGGCCTTGACTATTTCGTGGAGCTTTTTCACATAGTCCGCTTTGGCTTGTCCTTCCTTATGCTTAAAAACTTAAATATTAGGCGTTGGCAACAAATCAAGAGGAGTTAGTGGATTGAAACCATAAACAACCTCAAAAGGAGAACAACTAGTGGTGTTATGCACAATCCTATTATAAGCAAATTCAATGTGAGATAAGCAAACTTCCCAATTTTTAAGATTCTTTTTCAAAATGGTCCTTAGCAAGGTACCCAAAGTCCTATTCATGACCTCCATTTATCCATCTGTTTGAGGGTGACAAGCAGTAGAAAATAGTAGCTTAGTACCCAACTTCCCCTATAAGGTCCTCCAAAAATGGCTTAGGAACTTGGAGTCCCTATCACTAACAATGCTTCTTGGTAATCCATGGAGTTTCACTACTTCTTTGAAGAACAAATCCGCCACATGATTAGCATCATCAAATTTCCTTCAAGGAAAAAATGAGCCATTTTAGAAAACCTATCAACAACAAATATGGAATCCTTACCATTACTTGTTCTAGGCAGCCCTAAAACAAAGTCCATTGATAAATCAATCCACAGAGAATCCAGAATTGGTAAAGGGGTATACAAACCATGAGGCATTACCTTTGACTTGGCCTTTTTGCAAACAATACAACGCTCACAAAATTTCTGCACATCTTTCTTCATGTTAGGCCAATAAAAATGCTCTTTCAATGTATCTAAGGTCTTTTGGACCCCAAAATGCCCCATCGACCCTCCTTCATGGGCTTCACACACAAGCAAGTTTCTAGTAGAACACTTGGGCACACATAATTTATTTTCTTTGAAAAGATAGCCCTCATATTTATAAAAACCATCTTTAGAAAACTTTTCACAATTTTTGAAGATTTCACCAAAGGTTATGCTATAAACAAGGATATCATCATGCAAATCAAGGGTTATGCTATAAACAAGGATATCATCAAAGTACACCACCACAAATTTACCAATGAATTCTCTCAAAACATGGTTCATTAATCTCATGAAAGTGCTTGGTCCATTAGTCAAACCGAAAGGCATAACCAACCATTCATATAATCCATATTTAGTTTTGAAAGCAGTTTTCCATTCATCTCCTTTTTTAATCCTGATTTGATTGTAACCACTTTTCAAATCAATTTTGGAAAAGAAACAAGCACCATGAAATTCATCAAGCAAATCATTAAGTCTAGGTATTGGATACCTATATTTAATGGTAATATTGTTTAAAGCTCTACAATCAGAGCACATCCTCCAAGAACCATCTTTTTTTGGAACCAAAATTAGGACAGCACATGGACTCATGCTATCTCTTACCCATCCCTTACCAATGAGTTCCTCCACTTGTCTTTGAATCTCGTTGGTCTCTTGAGGGTTACTCCTATAAGCTGGCCTATTAGGCAAAGAAGCTCTCGACACGAGATCAATTTGATGCTCAATTCCCCTCAATGGTGGCAACATACTTGGAACACTTGATGGAAACACCTCATCAAATTCTTGCAAAAGAGTTTTCACACTAGAAGAAAATTCAAAGTTGTCAAAAGTGTTAGTGGTCAAAACACAATTTTTTTCAAACCAACAAGTATAGGGGCTGTTTTGAATGAAACAACCCTTTGACCTCTCCTTTTGTAGCTAGAAAATTCTACCTCACTTCAAGTGTTTCACTCATCTTTTTCCTCTCTTGTGTTTCCCTCTTTTGTCTTCACTTTTTGAACTCTCAAGTGTTTGGCTCTCTTTTTCTTTTTCTCTCTTTTCTTGAAGAATTTTCTCTCTCATGTTTCTTTGATCCTCACACACTTCATGTGGACTCAATGGTTTGAGCACTATCTTTTTGCCTTGATACGTGAAAGAGATCTTGTTGGTGAAACCATCATGATTAGCCCTCTTATCAAATTGCCATGGTCTCACCAAGAGTAAGTGGCTGGCCTCCATAGGAACAACATCACAAAGCACCTTATCATTGTACTTTCCAATGGAAATATCCAACTCCACTTGCTTCCTTACTTGCACCTCTCCATCCTCACTAAGCCATTGAAGCTTATACGGCCTAAGATGTGGTTTTGTGACTAAATTCAATTTAGACACAAGTCTTGCACTTGCCACATTGGTACAACTCCCTCCATCAATGATCATCATGCAAACTTTGCCAGTGATCAAACATCTAGTGTGGAAATTGTTTTCTCTTTGACTTTCCTCCATAGAGTTCAATTGATGGCCAAGTAACCGCCTAATCATCAATAATTCTCCCTTCGGTGTTTTCTCCACTTCCTCCTCATCATCCTCACTCTCTTCTCCCTTTTCAACTTTGGACTCACTAATGTACTCTCCGTCTCTAAGAATCATGGCTTTCTTGTTAGGGCACTCATATGCATAATGTCCCAAGCCTTGGCATCAAAAGCACTTCACATCCCGACTTTTTTTTAGGATTGTTCTTGGAATTTGGGAGGAGTTTTTGATGGTATAGGTGTTGCATTAGAGGTGGCAACCCCTTTACCCTTGTCCTTCCAACTAGAAGAACCATAATTAGTGGAACTCCTTTTGGCCACACCTTTTCTTTTCAATTGTTGTTCTACTCGGATTGTTTTGTGAAGCAAATCCTCCATTTCAACAAATTCCTGCAGTTTAACAATATCATGAATATCACTATTTAAACCATTAAGAAATCTAGCCATAGTTACCTCTTCATCCTCTTCTATCTTGGCTTGAATCATGAGCACCTCCATTTCTTTATAGTATTCCTCAACGCCTTTGCAACCTTGGGACAACTTTTGAAGTTTGAATTTTAAGTCCCTAGTATAGCTTGCCGGCACATACCGCTTCCTCATGATTTGTTTCATCTCAACCCAAGTTTCCACCAAAGGCTCCTTATTTCTAGCTCTCTCCCTTTGCAATTTGTTCCACCACACAAGAGCATAATCTGAGAATTCTGCAACTGCTACCTTCAATTTTTGGGCCTCCTCATAGGTATTACATGAGAAGATAAGCCCTATCTTGAGCTCCCACTCCAAATATGCCTCCGGATCACTTTTGCCTTTAAAGGGAGGAATGTTGAGCTTGACTCCTTCAATTCGGTTTGGCCTTCGACCACCACCATTTCCTCCTCTCCTTTCTTCCTCATGACGTTCATGATTCTCTAATATCTCAATTCTTTCATACAACTCCTTGTTGTTCTCCCTCAATAGTCTTTGCATTTGAGCATTGAGAGCATCCAACAAGAATCTTTATGCCCCTTCCAATTGATGTTCACCACCACCTGACATATTCAAAATAAAAATAATAGTAGTTATAAGGAAAATAGAACCTCACCACACTCAAGTGTATCTCTCAAATATAGTTTTTTTTTTATAAAAAAAAATTGTACACTCTTGCCTTTTTCCACTCTAGAATTCTCCTTGAGTTCTGAAGCAATTCAAGATAAAGTTTACACAAAGTTCAACCACCAATTTGTGACAAGGAAAAGGCTTAGGGTTAGGCTAACAAAAGCTTAGAACAAGGACGAAAAATTCCAGCAACTACACAATGAGATTTTTTTTGAAGGAATTAAACTTCATAATTTGGTAATTCAAACCTTTTAACAACCAATTATATTACCTTCAAGAATTTTTGAAAGCTATTATAGCATGAACCATTCAGCCCAAATAATTTTTTTAAAATAAGTTTCTGTTTTTTTTAATAAGAAATTAAAGACCTAATTTTTGCAATGGTTCAGCCTCAATAAAAAAAATAGCATGAACAAGGTAATATAAAATGGCAAGGAAGAAATTAGAAGGATGTTACCAAAAAATTTCAACCCAAGCACTCTTGAAAAACCCTTGAACCAGAGCTCTAATACCAAAATGATGTAAACCCATTTGCACAAGGGTTGAAGATGGATCTTCAAAGGTTTTTCTTTCCTTTTTTTTATGAAATTTATTGAATGAGAGAGAAAGTGACGAGTTTATGGAGGGTTGAATGTAAGGTATTTGGTTCAAAGTTTGAATGTGTTTGGATGGAAAATGAAGATGATAACAATGGTGTTCAAGTAGGATTAAAGAATGAAGGTTTAGAAAGATGAAGAAGGAGAATGAAGAAGGGTGATGGAAGCTTGCTTGTGGAGCTTCAATGGAGGCTGGATCATTGAGCTTCAATGAGGTCCTTCAATGGTGATTTTTCACCATGGAGAAGCAGCGGAAGGAAAAGGAGAAGAGGAGAGGGGAGGCACCATCCACTAGGGAATAAGCCAAGGAAGAAGGAGCTTCACCACCAAGAATTGCCTTCGATAAGAAGCTTGAAGAGGATGCTTTAATGGAGAAAAAGAAAGAGAGAAGGGGGGAGCACGAAATTGAAGGAATAAAAGAGGGAAAGAAGTGGAACTTTGAAGTGTATCTCATAAGACTTTCATTCATCAAAGTTACAACAAGTGTTACACATGCTTCTATTTATAGACTAGGTAGCTTCCTTGAGAAGCTTTCTTGAGAAAACTTCCTTGAGAAGCTTCTTTGAGAAAACTTCCTTGAGAAGCTAGAGCTTAGCTACATACACCCCTCTCATAACTAAGCTCACCTCCTTGAGAAGCTTCCTTAAGAAGATTCCTAAAGAATCTAGAGCTTAGCTACACATACCTCTCTAATAGCTAAGCTCACCTCCTTGAGATGAGAAGCTAAAGCTTAGCTACACACCCCCTATAATAGCTAAGCTCACCCCCATGACAAAAAACATAAAAATACAAAAAAAAGTCTTTATTACAAAGACTACTCAAAATGCTCCGAGATACAAGGCTAAAACCCTATACTACTAGAATGGCCAGAATACAAGGCCCAGACAAAGGAAAAACCTATTCTAATATTTACAAAGATAAGCGGGCTCATACTTAGCCCATGGGCTCGAAATCTACCCTAAGGCTCATGAGAACCCTAGGGCCTTCCCTTGGATCTCTAGCCCAATCTACTTGGAGTCATCTACCCAATGCCCTTGCGGGGTAGGATTGCATCATTCCCTCCACCTTGGAAAGGATTTGACCTCAAATCCCGAGGTTCTTCATACTCTGGGCTCCTTCCCTCAACACCTGTAAAAAGAACAAAAACATATGTATTAGTGTTGTTTGGTATGTTGAAGTAAGGTATGGTCTGAAAACCCATTTCCTGGCCATCTTCCCATGAAGGAACATGGTTTCTCACCAACTCAATGAGTGGTGCTACAAGTATAGAAAAATATGGGACAAAACTTTTGTAAAACTTTGTTAAGTCATGGAAGTCCCAAATTTTTCTTATACTTGGTGGAGTGGGCCACTCAGGAATGACCTCTATTCTCTTAGGGTTCATGGGAACCCCTTGATCACTATTTGAAAAATTAAGAAAAGTAACGCAATAAAACATACCTTTTTCTGTATTTTCATATTGATTATTCCTTCCAAAAAGTATGACAAACCTAAGGTGTCCCATATGAGTACCTAAGTTTGTATTGAAACTAAAAATAAGAACAAACCTACCTAATGGGTCCCTATGTACACACACCATGAAGATGTTAGGTGTACGAGTGATTTTACAAAAGAGGGTTGCACCACTCAAAATATTCATCATACCACCTATTTTAGGGACTTGGTGCCTAATAATACCTATTTTGGGCAACAACAAAGCACAAGGATTTAAGCTCTTGCGAACCAAACCCTCATCCAACAACTTCTTTACTTGAGGAATAAACTCAAGCCCAAGAGGTGTGGCAATGCTAGCAAGTGTCTTTTTACAAAAGAGAAAATGTGGAGGTTGTCTAAGAGGGAAAGTTTCTTTAGTGTTTGTCTTTATTGTAAAATGAGTTTCCTTCTTAGCTAAACTCTTGGAGGAGACACTTACCTCCTTACACTTCTCTTTAACCACTAATGGTTGTCCTTCTTCTTGGGGGTAGATTTCTTCACTAGATTCTTCCCCTTTTGCTTCTTCACTTTCACTAGAGGAAGGTGAAGTAGTAGCCTCATCTTGGCTACTATAAATTTCTTGGTCCCTCATAATCATGGTTTTTGTGGTGGGGCATTGAGAAGTAATGTGTCCTCTTCCAAGACATTTAAAGCACTTTATAGAGCTAGTTTTCTCTTGCATACTAGCCTTAGGGGCTTGCTTTTCTATTATCTTCCCCTTATCATCTTTGGGCTTAGAAGGTGTCACCCCTAAGATGCCTTGACCTTGGTCTTTCTTTGCATAAGAGTGAGAGCCATAAGATTTTGAAGTAGACTTCTTTTTAAGTTGTTGCTCTACCCTTATTTCCCAATCTAAGTTAGCCACTGCATTGTCCTTCCCATGGAAATATGAGAGGTTAATGTTAGCCTCTTGAGGCTTTCTTTCCTTTTCTCTTCTATGGGAGTGAGGTCTAGGATGTGACCTATGCCTTCCTTCGTAATAGTTACGAAGTTCTTCACTTAGGCTCTTGCAAGAGTTATGACTACTATAGGAGACATGTTTTTCTCTTTTCATTTCTTTCATTATTTTTCTTCTTTCTTCCTCTCTTATTTTTTTTCTTTCATCTAGACTTATTTCTTCCACTCTTTTTTTTCCTTTTTCTTTTCTCTCTTGTTTTTCTTTCCATAACTTGAGGGAACTCAACTCATCTAAGATTCTAGATAAAGGGTCTTTATGACTAGTACCCTCGCCATTAACACTAGATGAATGATGACTCATGTTGGTTCCTAAGTTGTGGTTCTTTCTTGTTGGAGGATTGAAAACAAAAGGTAAAAGAAACTATGGTTGAAACTAGCCAAAATAAACACTAAAAGAGGTGTGAAAGATAAGGTAAAAAAACTAATTGGTAAAAGGAAAGCTATCTAGGCGGTTTGACAATGGAAGGTAAAGGAAATAAGCTATGAAAGTAAGCAAGAAATGTAAACTAGACGAATCCTAAGAGTGTTTGGATGAACACATTCAAGGTTCCCAACAAAACACTCACTATCCTAAGAAAAAAATTGCCTAAAATTATTACACACAAATGGAAGTTTGGTAAACTATTGGAGGCTCCCAACACACTTCCAATGAAAGGCCTTTTTGTTACAAAACTTGAAAGCAATAAAGGTAAGTAAATTGCAAATTACAAAATTACAAAACGGTCTTCAATTTTGGTGGTTGTTCTCTCTTTGGTGATTCACTCAATTTGGAGTGCTTCTTAGTCCAATAACTCTTAAGGTGGTTAGCCCCTTTCTTCTTGACTCGAATTCTTCAAGGGAAAGGACATAGAAGCAATCCTCCTTCCAATTCCCTAGATGGAAACCCACAAACAAGGAAACAAAGAGACAAGAAATAACCAAAGACAAAAAAAAATGAAATGAAAGCTAAACCAATGAATTTTTAACAAGACAATTTTTCAAGGATTATTCAATAATTAAAGCAATGAAAAAGACATAGAAGCAAGCTAGGACTCAAAGAGAAACTTAGAATGGCTCTAGAGTAGAGTAAAAAAACTATAAAAAAAAAGACTCAACAAAACTCTAGCTTTGGAACTTGTTTTCACAGTAATTTTCAATTGAAATTTTGGTACTAAGATTGGTATAACATAGGCACCAATTATAGAATAAATTTTGAGCCAAAACAACAAATCACTTTCTTTTATCCTGGATACTGATTTTTCTGCCAACTTGTGTGATTTGTATTATTTTTTTCTTTTATCCAAATCACTTGGTTCTTTTTTTATAACTTTTTCCGGATGTCTAGAAAATTCAGTAAAAATTTCAGCTCAAAATTCGAAGAAACCAATTCTCAGTAATTTTTACAAGTTTGTATGTCCAAGCTGGCAGCACAAGCAATTTGTTTTTTTAGGCATGGTATATTGATTGCCTTGGGCTTACTTTCAGCCTTTCTATGTATGTTGAACTCCCTGGAATTGTTTACCACATTTTTAGGAGTTCAATATTCACTTAGGATCAACATTTCAGCAAGCAATTCAATCACCAAAACTCAAATTCACAATAGACACAATCATAAGGAAACCTAAAAGTTCAAGAAAAGGTTCACAATCAAAGACTCTCTAAGAATTTTGCATGAACATGTTAAGGACTAATTAACATGAAAGATTTGACTCAAATCAAATAATAGGCTAAAAGAATTTCATACACTCATGAACAAATGAGTTAGACAAAGAAACAAGAAAATAAAATTCAGCACAACATAAGAAATCTTATGTGACAAGTTTCATGACTAGACATGACTTCTATGACAAAACTACAATAGGTGAACAAGTCACTCTAGATTTTTGAGGTTTTCTTCTACTTTAATATTTTTGTAAGAATTTTATGGTTTAGGTTTCAGCCACAAAAAAATAACAAGACAAAACTCAAAGGAACCTAAACTCAACACAATTCATGGTTCAAGAACAAGAACAAGAAATTTGAACCATAGAAAATCAAATCTAGCTTCTATAGCAAGTTTAATTGGTGGAAAATCTAAAGAATCATGTTAACAACATTTAGCACAAGACATGTGAGGAGATACATGGAGAAAAAAAGTAAGAAACAACAATGGAGGAGAAGGTAAAGCAAAAAATTAATGGAGGTTTAAAGAGCACCTACTTGAAGCTCTTGTGCTCTGATTACCACTTGATGAAAGCTTGCTTATGGAGCTTCTATGGAGGCTGGATCTTTGAGCTTCAATGAGGTCCTTCAATGGTGGTTTTTCACCATGGAGATGCAGCGGAAGGCAAAGGAGAAGAGAAGAGGGGAGGCACCATCCACTAGGGAATAAGCCAAGGAAGAAGGAGCTTCACCACCAAGAATTGCCTTGGATAAGAAGCTTGAAGAGGATGCTTTAATGGAGAAAAAGAAAGAGAGAAGGGGGGAGCACGAAATTGAAGGAATAAAAGAGGGAAAGAAGTGGAACTTTGAAGTGTATCTCATAAGACTTTCATTCATCAAAGTTACAACAAGTGTTACACATGCTTCTATTTATAGACTAGGTAGCTTCCTTGAGAAGCTTTCTTGAGAAAACTTCCTTGAGAAGCTTCTTTGAGAAAACTTCCTTGAGAAGCTAGAGCTTAGCTACATACACCCCTCTCATAACTAAGCTCACCTCCTTGAGAAGCTTCCTTAAGAAGATTCCTAAAGAAGCTAGAGCTTAGCTACACATACCTCTCTAATAGCTAAGCTCACTGTCATACCCTAATTTCGTCCGGGGACCTTTGCTTGGTGGTATGCAACTTTCATTTGACCATTTTGAGGTACTTGGCACCCATCGTTAAGCAATTCGTGAAGTTCCGTGACATGCCGGAACTCAAAAGAAAGCATCGTTGCACAATTCGTGAGGTTCCGTAACATTCCGTAGGTCAAAAAGAGGATGATTATGTAATCCGCAAGTTTCCGTAACATTACGGAAAGAAAACAAGTATCGTTACGAAATTCGTAAGTTTTCATAACTTTACGAAAAAAGAATCACAAAAAAAAGGCAAATGGGGTGTATTTAGTAAAATGGGAGTGCAAATAGTAATTTTCGAATCTGGGCCCTTCTAGAGGTTTCTGGGCAATTTCTTGCTTAAGGTGGAAGCAACCAAGCTCACCTGGGCGAGCTAGGTGGCTACCACCTCCCCCGTTTTGTTAGAAAATGGGATTCCGGGGCTTTCGGGACACCCGTAATGCTTCCGTAAAATTCCCATAACCCTAAATAAGCATATTTCACTTAATACGGGTGAGAGGGAAGAGAAAGAAAGAAGAAAATGAAGTCCTATATGCTTCCGTAACTTTTCCATAAATTACGAAAGAAGGGGTGAACTTATCAAAATTGGAGGGGTGCAAATAGCAATTTCGAAATTTTGAATTGGGCATTCCAGAATGATTTTTTGAAGCTGGATTGCTTCTGGGGGAAGCAACCCAGCTTGCCTGGGCGAGTTGGGCGGCAACCTCCTCCCTTTTTTCCTATAAATAGGCTGAAGGGGGCTGTTCTAAGGATCCTGGATCCCCCTCATGATGTATTTCAACTGTTTTGGGTGAAAAAAATTGTTTCTGTGAAGAAAATCCAAGCCGAGGTGCTTCCATAACGCTTCCGAGATGTTTCCGTAAGCAAATCCGTGAAGGTTTTCCTCCGTTATTCACCGTTCTTCGTTCTTCAACGGGTAAGTTTCCAAATCGAGCTTTTCAATTCATTCTATGTACCCGTGGTGGTCCCCATTTGTTTTGTGTACATTTATTCTTGTTTCATTTACTTTCCGTACCCCTTTTGACGTGCTTTAGTCATTTGCTTAAGTTATTTTCTCGCCTAATCAAAAAATAAAATAAATTTCCACCGATCGTTTGAATTATAATATCCGTTAGTTTCTGTTAAAATGAAATCCGACCGTTCGGTCATGCCGTACCCACGTTGGAAACCAGAAAGAGGTAAAATAATAATATAATAATAAAAAATATCTTTTAGTAAAATAAATTAAAAAAATCAATTGGACATTTTCCTTTGGGATTTCTCTTTCTTAATCGAATCGATTAATAACCAAAGTGAAACTAAGGGCTAAAATCAACATGTAGCTTTATTACCTCTTTTAAAAATAAAGAGAACATTAAATGGTCCAATGCCTTAATGTCTTCTCTCTTTTTCAAAAGAATCGAAAGTTTGTTTAACGGTCCAACGCCTTAAATAACCTTTCATTCAACAAAAACATATCTTGCAAAAAGGATAAAAACAACTTAACCAAACATTTTGTTCACAAAGAACTACGTAGGTCTGATTTCCTTATCGCAATTAAGGAATACGTAGGACCAAGAGAAACACCCTCGTCGACCGCAGAAAGATAAAAAATATAAAAAGGAATAAAGACGTAAAAGGGAACCTAAAATTGAAGTCATGCTTGCACATTTAATTAAAGGCTGTCGTCTCTTGTGACGGACACGTGGGGTGCTAATACCTTCCCCGTGCATAAATACAACTCCCGAACCTTTCACTTAAAGTTCGTAGATCACGTCTTTTCCGGTTTTCCCGACGTTTTCCTCAAATAAACATTGGTGGCGACTCCGCGCGTACTCCTTTCTTGGAACACGCACCCGCGAGTCACGCGTCACCCTCCCGTCGAAGGGTAGGTTGCGACACTCACCTCCTTGAGATGAGAAGCTAGAGCTTAGCTACACACCCCCTATAATAGCTAAGCTCACCCCCATGACAAAAAACATAAAAATACAAAAAAAAAAGTCCTTATTACAAAGACTACTCAAAATGCCCCGAGATACAAGGCTAAAACCCTATACTACTAGAATGGCCAAAATACAAGGCCCAGACGAAGGAAAAACCTATTCTAATATTTACAAAGATAAGTGGGCTCATACTTAGCCCATGGGCTCGAAATCTACCCTAAGGCTCATGAGAACCCTAGGGCCTTCCCTTGGATCTCTAGCCCAATCTACTTGGAGTCTTCTACCCAATGTCCTTGCGGGGTAGGATTGCATCAAAGGGGGATGGAAGAATCACTCCTCCGGAATTGGTGTCACACACAAGATAATGTTCCTTGATAAACCAATTTCTTGAATCACTCGAGTAACTAAGGAGATTCACTCTGACACTTTAGAAGGTGATTAAAAACTCAAATTCAAGGTCTATCTTTTTTATTAGAAAATGTGCATCCTATAAATAGGAATGACATCAAGTTGGTTACACAAGTGAAATGATAACCAATAACAACAATTGATGGTGTCATTAAACCTAACTAAACTAGAATTGATAACAACAATTGATGGTGTCATTATACCTAATTAAAACTAGAATTAAGACACATAAACATATGGAAAATTGTGCAACTCCTTGGTCAGCCAAGAGGCAGCCACAATCCTAGAGTTTTCACCTTATTAAACCTTAATTTCTTTAAATTAAAACAAGTCCATAGGTGGTGCAAATCCCAAGAGAATTGACAGCCACTTTAACACAAGTTTGGGCCTTTATTTCAACTAACAAAATGCTAATAAAACCACTCAACAAAAGTGGCACCCTCTACTCTTCTTGGAACATGGTGCAATTAACAATCCGAAGCTTCTCCACTTGTAACTTGGGCCTAAATTCAAATAGCATGGTTAACACTTGTTGAAGAGCTTCCTTGGCCTTGTTTGTTCTAGCCCTTGCCATAGGTCCTCCAAGTTCTTCTAAAGGTTCCTTGCCCTTATTCCTTGCCTTGTCCCCATCAACTTCTCCGCAGCAGGCAGCAGACCCTTCCACGCCTGAGGATCAAACCACCTCAGTCCAGTCTCCAAACGCCTCTCCTGTAGCTACTCCTATACTTCATTTGTCGGAAGAGGAGGAGGTTCAGACACAGGACACCCAGGACCAATCACAGGACTTTTAAATTCCTGTTGATTTTTTGTGCTTTTTGATTTATTAGTATAATTATGGTGTTAGTACATTATTTACTTTTTATTAGTTTTGTGCATGAGTAGTGTAGTTGCTCATCCTAAAGCATCTGGAACAGTTTAACTTAACTTTTGTTGGTATAGCAGTGAAGTAGTTTATTTATTTTGTGAAATGGATGTATGCCTTGTTTTAAATTGAATGCATGCTTAAGATGAGATCTGTGTTTCTTTTCATGAATTTGAACGAATATGCATGTTGAAAAAAGAAAGAACAAGAGTGTGAACTTACAGTAGAATTGTTAGTCAATAGACAGACGGATTGTGAAAGAAAAAGCTTGAACCAAAAACCGGTGAGAGTGTGACCTTACTCTGTGAGTGAACGACTAACTGTAAGTAATGATCTTTGCATGAATCTCTGAATTCTAGAATGATATGTATAGCTTAGAACATGATGAAGGCCATGATTTGTATATACACAAGCTCTTTTGACCAAATAGCTCACCTTGAATGATAACCGTATCTTTTGCTCCTTCTATAAGCTGAATGATTTTTGTCATGAATTGAACCCTAAACTTAAATGATTATCTCTTGATACCTTTTTTAGATTCTAGGAGAGCATATGGTTCATGGCAAATTTACTCTAAATTTGGGGGAGGAAAGTCAATTACAATGAAAAGAAAAAGGTTAAGCATCAGCACACACAACAAATAAGTTATATGATACAATAAGTGTGCTATTTCAATAAGGTCAAAAGCGACTTAAGAGAAGAAAAATAGTGAGAAGGCTACTTGTATGATTCAAGAAAAGATCATTGGGATAAGTCTAGGACTTGTGCTCTCTTAGAATCTAAACCTTTGAATCCTAGAAAAACCAATGAATTTTTGTAGCCAAACCTCACTACAAGCCTTAGAAAGTCCTTCTGATTCTGTTTATACATTCCTGACTTGATGGCATGAGATGAAATGCAAAGATTGGACCTCCTGTTAGTTGTTATCAATGAATAGCTTAAACACTTGTGCTTGAGTGAAACAATAGCCGTGAGACTGTGGTTTGTGCTACTTTCCTTGATATCTGTCTTATGATTAACTTCATCTAACTGTTTAGTTCACATTTTGTTCTCCTCTTTGTCTAGCTGCATATTCTGTGAAAACAAGTGATAGGTACACATTGCTTCATCTTTCTCATCATGCAATCAATAAATTTTGATGCATACACCTTTGAACATAAACATTGCATGTTTTACCACTTGAGGACAAGTAAGTTGTTCTCTTTTGCTTGAGGACAAGCAAAACTGTAAATTTGGAGGAGTTGTTGGTCGATGAATACGACTAACTTTTGTGTATAAAGCTTGTGTATATTGTATCAAACTTCTCCAATTTATAGTTTTTTTGTAATATTATAAGTACTTTCTATTAAATATAGGTAATAGATAATTTATACTTTTGTTTTGTGTGTTTAATAATCAATTTCTCTCAATTTCAGGTTAATTAGACAAATTGGCAAAAATGTTGTTTTCACCTTCTCGCTAAGCCAATCTGCTAGCTTAGTGAGCATTCGCTAAGTGCGACACTCAGTGGCTAAGCACGAGGAAGAAGCCAGAAGAAGATGAGCTGCCAGGTTCGCTGAGTGCACCGCTCTAAGTCATCAAGCGCACCGCTTCAGCTCAACTGCTAAGCGAGAGAAGCGCGCTAAGCCAAAATCCACTTAGAGAAATATATTTCTATGCATCAGCTTGTTTGTTAGAAAGACCCAACATTTCTACCTACTGCTGTTATTTTATTTACTTAGAATTTTATAGCTTTTAGCATAAAAGTTTAGTTTAAATTCTGTCTGAAATTATCACTTATACATGTTATCTCAACAATGCTTCAATTCTAAACTTAATTCAGGCTAACATTAGTTCCCTGTGTTCGATAATTGAATTCATCCATTTCAATTTTAAATACTTGACGATCTGGTGCGCTTTCCGGTAAACCCCCATTGAAATTTCCTTGAGACATAAATGCACAAAATGTAACTGCAATGGGGAGCATGCAAAGTATTTATTGCACCGTTGCCTGGGAACTAAACTGTTAGTAGAGTTCAGTTCAAGTTGCAGCATTGCTTTAATTTTACTTTTTCAATTTTTTGATTCTTTTGACTAACATAGTAGTTTAGTACATTCATTGTTCTTTTGAACTGGATAACTGTTGTACTGTTCTTGTATGCAAAGAAGATCTTCTGCAGGTGATTTGATTCCCATTGAATTTGAGATTAACACCACTTGTAGAAGGCGTAATCAAGAGAGAATTAGAAAATATTTGCAAGACTTAGAGGTAGCAACAATTCCAGGGGAAGAACCTCAATCTTCTGAGGCATCTTCTAGTTTTCCTATTGCAGAACATTCTCATTTAGATCCTATTGAAGACTACATCAAGGCTGAAGAGCCAAGAAGAGTTACTTTGGAAGATTATTCAAGTTCTAATGTGCCACAAATTTTCATCAGCATTGCACAACCAGAAGTTCAAGCACAAACCATTACTTATCCACCATCATTGATTAAGTTGATTCAGAATAATTTGTTTCATGGATTACCCAATGAAGACCCATATGCACACTTAGCCACTTACATTGAAATATGCAATACTATTAGGCTGGCTAAAGTGCCTGAAGATGCAATTCGACTGAGCTTGTTTTCATTTTCTTTATCGGGAGAAGCCAAGAGGTGGTTTCATTCATTCAAAGGTAATAGTCTTAAGACATGGGATGAGGTTGTAGAGAAATTTTTGAAGAAATATTTCCTTGAGTCTAAGACTGCAGAAGGAAAAGCTGCCATCTCTTCTTTTCATCAATTTCTCAATGAATCTTTGAGTGAGGCCTTGGAAAGATTCCGTGGTTTATTGAGAAAGACTCCTACTCATGGATTCTCAAAATCGATACAACTCAATATCTTTATAGATGGGTTAAGACCGCAGTCCAAACAGCTATTAGACGCTTCTGTAGGTGGGAAAATCAAATTGAAGACCCCTGAAGAAGCCATGGATCTCATTGAAAATATGGTTGCAAGTGACATTGCTATTTTGAGAGATAGAGCTCACATCCCTACCAAAAAGAGTTTATTGGAGTTAACCTCCCAAGATGCATTGTTGGCACAAAACAAATTTTTGTCTAAGCAACTGGAAACCTTGACTGAAACACTAAGTAAGTTGCCAACTCAAATTCATTCTGCACATACTTCACATGCTTCTGTTTTGTAGGTTGCAAGATGTACCATCTGTAGGGGAGCTCATGAATCTGGATGTTGTATTCCTATTGAAGAACACCCCACTCGTGAAGTCAATTACATGGGAAATTAGCCCAGAAGCAATTTTAATGCAGGAGGATTTTCTGGATTCCAACATGGCTAGCAATATAATCAACATCAGGGACAATGGAGGAACCACCCTGGAAATCAGTTCAACAAAGATCAAGGTGGACCATCCACAAGGCCACAGCAACAAGGGCCTAGTCTCTATGATCGCACAACGAAGCTGGAAGAGACTCTAGCTCAGTTTATGCAGGTTTCTATGTCCAATCAGAAGAGCATAGAGTCTGCCATAAAGAATCTTGAGTCTTCCACACTTCTGATGTCCCTGAGCATTCTTTTGTTTCTGTTGAGTGCTTACTACTCTTCTGCATCCTTTGCTTCCTCATACTCTGCATTACACATCCAAGTAAGTTACCTGATTTCCTTTTGCTTTGTATTTCATGCTTCACACCTTAGGATAGAGGATTTATGTTTCTTAGTTAGTATTGCTGTTAGGTTAAGTTACTTAGTTTTATGGTTAGCTATTTTAGGACTTTAGGTAGTTTAGAAGCCCATTAGGGGCAATGTGGTTAAAAAAGGGTGAAAACCCCTGTGTATCTTTCTGGGATTCGCGATGAACGCGCTAAGTGCGCCTGCTGCGCTTAGCCTATTCATCACAACTGTTAAAATTTTGTCAGATTTTTTATGATCACGCTAAGCGGACCATGTTGCGCTAAGCGTGTTCATCTTGGCTGTTGAACCAAAACAATGCAGACGCTAAGCGCGCCTGTGCACTAAGCGTCAATGGTATACTGAGATACCCAGTGTAGTTCAGGCGCTAAGCCCAGCTTGCTGAGCTAAGCGCCACTTAGGTTCTGTTTCTTTACCTTTGTAATAAGGCTAAGCGCGCCTGTGCGCTAAGCCTCAGTGTCTTTCTGTTAAGGGTGAGCTAAGCGCCAGCATGCTGCGCTAAGCCCCAGTCCTCTACTGTTTCTAAAAAATTATAGACTTAGGCTAAGCACCCCTGTGTGCTAAGCCTATTCTGCAGAAAAATATGTTTTCTGTGTCTTCGAGCTAAGCGCCAGCATGTTGTGCTTAGCGCTTGTGTTAATTTCATATGGCATGCTAAGCGTCAGCATGCTGTGCTAAGCGCCCAGCTCTATTTTCAATTTAATTTTTTTGTTTTCTTGAGAATAAACCTATGCTAATCTTGTGTGTTTTGTCTTGTATTTTGCAGATGGCTTCTAGGAAAAGAAAGGCACCCTCTACACCTACCCAAGTCAGATTTGACAGATCTAAATTCATCTCCCAAGAGGCTTGGGAAAGATACAATGATGCTATTGTGCCTAGAAACCTTTTGCCTGAGAGGAACGTGGTGGTCTATTATACAGAGTTTGATGAGTTCAAGGAGGAACTCGAAAGACACCACTGGGATGAGGAGTTGACTGACTTTGGGGACAACAACATTGATGTTGCCATTGTGAAAGAATTCTATGCCAACCTCTATGACCCCAAGGACAAATCACCTAAGCAGGTGAGGGTGAGAAGTCATTTGATTAAATTTGATGAGGATACGCTTAATGTTAGTCGATGAATACGACTAACTTTTGTGTATAAAACTTATGTAAATTGTATCAAACTCCTCCAATTTATGGTTATTTTGTAGTGTTATAATTACATTTTGTTAAATACAGGTTATAAATACGTAGTACTCCCATTTTGTGTATTTATTAATCATTTTCTCTCAATTTCAGGATAATTAGGCAAGTTTTGAAGTGCTGATCTTCACTTTCTCGCTAAGCCAATTTGCTGAGTTAGCGAGCTATCCGCTGAGCGCAACATTGCTTGGTTAAGCGCAAGGAAGAATCTGGAAGAAGGATGAGCTGTGCTTGTTCACTGAGCGAAGGTCCATATCGCTAAGTGCACCACTTTGGTCAATCCGTTGAGCGAGAAAAGCCGCGCTAAGTCGAAATTCACTAATGTGCGTTAAGCGGTTCAGAATTGCGCTAAGCGCACGAGCACGAACAAAGCCACCTATTGAAGCCTGAAATTAGATTTTTGAAGGGAGTTTGGCCTTTTCTTGAAGCTTTTACATAATTGGAGAGTTCTAGAGAGAGAAAGGTCCAAGTTCTAGAGAGTTTGAGAGAATTTGTTGTGTGAAGATCTGCAGAGACTAGAGCTGGAAGAGGAAGCTGTCCTGAGAGCTTGAGATGAGTTTGTGAGTGATTGTGAGGTCCTAAAGGTGGAGGAGACATCCCCACTACTTGTATTTCTGCAATCTTTTATCTTTCTCTTCTCTTTTTTGTAAAGGAAGCTTCCCAGTTATGGAAAGCTAAATCCTCTGTTGGATCTTCCTTGTAGGTACTTGATGTAAATATCTTTTTTTTATTTATTTAATGATGTTTTGTGTGTTCACTGTGCTATCAGAACTTTATTCTACCATGCTTTTGCCTTGATCATGTAGATGCATGTGTTTTTAGGATCATTCAACAGTGGAAACCGGTCTGATTCATAGAACTTGATAGGATGGGGCTAGTTTGTCGTATTTTTACGAGGAATTGGGGTACGGTAACCTAGTTGTTGTATGTTTGTCTTAATGCGGTCCTGGCTGAGTTTAGTCCAACAAGAGGAATCTGCGGACGATGCTTGATCAGGATTAGGCTAGACTATCATAAGGAATCTGGGTTTAGCATTTCAGGAGACACCATAGAACGCATGAGCATTGTTAAGTAGAGAATATCCTTCTAACATCAGGCACTTATTAGGAAGACTAACGTGTCGTCTACTTTTTTTTACGCATCATTTCTCACGTGATTTTTCCTTTTAATAGTTAGTTTACACACCTGTTCATCGTAAGCACATCTCTTTTCACACTAGACACCTATTCACTGAAATAGCTTTACTAAGTAGCACAAGTTCCCCAAGAGTTCGATACTCTGTTCTTACCGTTTTATACTACTTGCACGATCCGGTGCACTTGTCGGAAGCGAACACTTAACACTTTCTTGAAGACCCTTGTTATTGTGGAAGAGAGGGGATCACTTTGTGCTTATTCTAGATTTTCACTCCTGAGGCTTAATCCTCAGGAGTTAGCTGCTAAGCTCTGTATTCCAGGGAGGGGATTCGAGCTTAATGCTGATGGTTATTCGTTGAAGATATTGAGGAAGAACATGACCACCCTAGCTCAGACATGGAGTGTTCTTTCTTTTTCTAACTTGATTCCTATCTTCCACACTTCTTATGTCACTCTTGACACTTCTGATTCCTATCTTCCACACTTCTGATGTCACACCATCAAAGGCACCAACACCTTCTTTTTCTACACTTCCCCCCTCTTCCTCCACAGAGATCCCAGTGATTCCTCCAGCACCTTCATAGATTCCAGCTCCAGCTCCTCTCTTTGTAGATCCAGCAAATTTTATTTTCACTCCTCAGATGCTTCACTCCATGCTCCAAAGCATTCATAAGGGGCAGTCCATCATCATGCAGAGCCTCCAGGTCTTGGGCTTGCCCTCCATTATGGAGGAGTTTGATGCACAGGTGGCCCAGACAGGAGACCAGCCTTCTTCCTCTGGAAGGGGGTGGGGCCTCTACAGCCCAGGAGCCTATGACTGAGGAGCCACCAACACTAGCACCATCACCAACAGTAGCAGAGGAGGAGACCACTCCAGCTTAGACCCCACAACTGGAGGAAGCAACCTAGCTTGCCTGGGCGAGCTGAGCTCGCCTAAGCGAGCTGGGTGGCAAGCATCTCCTTCCTTTTCCTATAAATAGGGGAAGAAGGGAAGAACAAAAATGTTCAACCCTCCTGGTATCTGAGATTCACTTAAAATTAGTGAGAAAAATTGTTTCCGTGAAGAAAATCCAAGCCAAGGCGCTTCCGTAACGTTTCCGTGGGTGATTTCGCAAAGATTTTCAACCGTTCTTCGACGTTCTTCGTTCGTTCTTCGTCGTTCTTCGGTCTTCAACCGGTAAGTTCCCGAAATCGAACTTTTCAATTCATTCTATGTACCCTTAGTGGTCCTCATTTGTTTTCACGTGCTTTTATTTTCATTTCATTTACTTTCCGTACCCCCTTTTGATGTGCTTTAGTCATTTACTTAAGTCATTTTCTCCCCTAATCAAAAATAAAATAAAATTCCACCGATCATTTGAATTGTAACATCTGTTAATTTCTGTTAAAATGAAATCCGACCGTTCGGTCATGCCGTAACCACGTTGGAAACCAAAGAGGTAAAATAATAATATAATAATAAAAAATATCTTTTAGTAAAATAAATCAAAAAAATCAATCGGACGTTTTTCTTTGGGATTTCTCTTTCTTAAATCGAATCGACTAATAACCAAAGTGAAACTAAGGCTAAAATCTATTCATAAACCAAACTTTTGTCATCGCCTAAAAAAGCCATTTTCAAAGGTCCAACGCCTTGAAATGGTCTTTTCCGCTTTTATTGGTTAAGTGTAGATTTCTAAAAAGCCTAAAATCAATATGTAACTTTGTTACCTCTTTCAAAAATAAAGAAATCATTAATGGTCCAATGCCTTAATGTTTTCTCACTTTTCAAAAGAATCGAAAGATTGTCTAATGGTCCAATGCCTTAAATGACCTTTCATTCAATAAAAACATATCTTGCAAAAAAGGATAAAAAAATAACTTAACCAAAACACTTTGTTCACAAAAGAACTACGTAGGTCTGATTTTCTCATCACAATTGAGGAATACGTAGGAGCAAAGGGAAATGCCCTTGTCAACCACAAAAAGATAAAAACATAAAAAGGCATAAAAAAGACATAAGAATGTAAAAAGGGAAAAGAATATAAATTGAAGTCATATTTGCACATTTGATTAAAGGCTTTCGTCTCTGGTGACGGACGCGTGGGGTGCTAATACCTTCCTCGTGCGTAAATACAACTCCCGAACCTTTCACTTAAAGTTCGTAGATCACGTCTTTTCCGGTTTTTCCGATGTTTTCCTCAAATAAACGTTGATGGCGACTCCGCGCGTATTCCTTTCTTGGAAGACACATCCCGCGAGTCACGCATCGCAATCCCGCCGAAGGGTAGGTTGCGACAATTGGCGACTCCACTGGGGACTATTTTTTGAGAGTTAGGCCATTTTGTGCAAAGTTTTATCATGACATCCTCATTTGTTGGTTTCCCTTTATTTTCCTTATGTTCTTGTGTATATAAATCTTTTATGCTTTTAGTGTGTTTTAAAAATGTATGCTTGAGGTAAATATTTTCATTTGATGCACACAAACACCAACACTATTTGCACACACGGTGATTTGAAAAGGGGCCCTATACCCGGGTTTGTGGGAACATAAGGAGTGGAGGTGAATCTGTGATCATTCTAGGTCTCCGACTTGCTTGATTACAATGAACCCTCATCTAGAGTTTTTCTCTTTGATAACGTATTGTTGCTAGTAGTCCCTACTGCTGCAATATTTTCTTCGAAGAGGATGATACCTCTAGAGACCATCAAGAGAGATATGACCACCTTGGGGATTATCACTAAAAAACCTGTTAGCTTTCTCCTATATAGGTCCCTTGAATAGGGGCACGAATCAGACACGCTGCGTGCCATTTTTTCACACTGCCATGCATAAGTGTCATGTACCCTTTTGCTTATATTTTGTGAATATTGTCATACTGTACACTCCCGTGTTGCGCCTTTCGCATATGCATCACGCACGGATTCTGTTTTGGTCCCCTCTCTTTGTCAAACCAACAGAGGGTCCGTACCACCTTCTTAAATACATACGTCGGGCACTTTGCTACCCCAACACGTTGTATCTAAGAAGGAGACAATTTCTCAGGCTCCCATATTCATAAATCGCATCTGTGTTTTATGCATTTTTTCATGCATTCATCCATTCCACCCATGATAGATGTCAGAGTTTTAATTCACACCGATTTTTTGTTCACTTTAGTAAAGCATGGGATCAAGTCAAATGCCTTCACTTAAAAGGAGGTTCTATCAAGTCAAGGTCAAGAGCCTAGGGACCACCAGTCTAAAGGAGTTAGGGCAATTAATGGGTCAGCTCTAGTGGAAAGCTTTTCGCAAAGCTTACGGTAAAATCTGGGACTTAGCCATGGTAGAAGTCTCCACAGAGGCCATTGCCTCCCTTGCCCAGTATTATGATCAGCCATTGAGGTGCTTCACCTTTGGGGACTTCAAGCTATCACCTATGGTAGAAGAATTTGAAGAGATCCTAGGATGCCCTCTAGGGGGAAGGAAACCATACCTCTTCTCAGGGTTCTATCCCTCATTAGCTAGAATTTCCAAGATAGTCCAAATCTCGGTGTAGGAATTAGACCACAGGAAGCAAGTCGAAAATGGGGTGGTTGGAATACCAAGAAAATATTTGGAGGCAAAAGCAAGAATCTTGGCAGGTAAAGGCGAGTGGGCCTCGTTCATAAATATTCTCGCACTGTTGATCTTTAGAGGAGTCCTCTTTCCGAATGTGGATGGGTTGGTGAACCTAGAAGCGATCGACGCTTTTCTTGCCTATCATAACCACAAGGAAAGCCCGGTTGTCGCTATGCTAGCCGACTTATATGACACCTTCGACCAAAGATGTGAAAAGAGCAATACAAGGATTGTTTGTTGTACTCCAGCTCTTTATGTATGGTTAGTTTCACACCTTTTTCGCCAAGAGGTGAGGCATGCTTGCCCGCTAGAAAGCCACCGTTCATGCACAGAGAAAGGAGGGGCAAATTGGGACCAACTCTTAGCAAGCAAAGAAGGAGCATCTGCCAACTGGTTCCCTCGATGGAAGGAAGGAAGAACCGGAGTTCTTGTTTCATGCGAAGGATTTCCAAATGTTCCCTTGATGGGGACGAGGGGTTGCATCAGCTACAATCCCGTTCTTGCTATAAGACAACTTGGCTACCCTATGAGAGGGGCGCCACTAGAGGATGAGCTCACGCCTGTCATTTCACAAGGTTTCAATAAGACCAACGTGGACACACTTCAGAAGGTCCGTAAGGCATGGGAGGTGTTGCAAAAGAAGGACAAGGAACACAGGGGCAGTAACAATGGGCCCATCGATGGCTATCGTAAGTGGTTAAAAGCCCACTTGCAAGGTTTGGATTGGCTTCCAAGTTTGAGAACCACTAAAAGAGAGGAAGTTGAGGCATCGGAGGAAGACGAAGAGGTGCAGGCCCTTAGGGCAGAACTCGAGCAAGCCCAAACAGTTAAAGAAAGGTTCAAATCAGCAGCTCTGAAAATTCGAAAGGAGAATACCGAACTGAGAGATGTAAATGTGGCTACCACCAAAGCCTTGGAACGAGAAACCAAGAGGGCTTGTAGGGAAGAACACGGCCGGAACAAATTCCGAGGGGCTCTGTAGGGTAGCAACAACGAGCATAAACTCCGAAGAGAGGAAAGGGACCAATCACGAGTAGACAGTTTGATCTTGAAAGATGAATTGAAGGCTTACTCGAGGTCCAAAAGAAGTTTGTCTCAGCGGTTATGCAAGACAGAGACCAACATGTTAGCTATCATCACCAAGTACCAAGAAGAACTAAATCTAGCCGCGACCCACGAGCATAGAGTGGCGGACGAGTATGCCCATGTGTACACGGAAAAGGAGGCTAGAGGAAGGGTGATCGACTCGCTACATCAAGAGGCAATGATGTGGATGGATAGATTTTCCCTTACCTTGAACGGGAGTCAAGAGCTTCCCCGACTACTAGCCAAGGCCAAGGCAAAGGCGGACACCTACTTCGCCCCCGAGGAGATCCACGGACATCTCGGCTATTGTCAGCATATGATAGATCTAATGGCCCATATAATTAGAAACCGCTAGGGAACTTGTATTGTCACTCAGATCTTGACTAGTTATAACTTTTTGAATAAAATGAGTTTATCCCATGTTTTTTTACTCCAAAAGTCAGTGCGAATCAAATCACTTATGCATCTTATCTCTAGCATGCATTCATCATTCATTACCTACTCCTCATGTTTGGTTTTTCTAGGAAAAAACACCATAACTAAACGTGCCCCAAGGCATCCCTATCGCACCAGATCCAAATTTAGAACGATGGGTGATCAAGAGGTAACACAGGAATAGATGAAAGCCGACATGTCGGCTTTGAAAGAACAAATGGCTTCCATGATGGAGGCCATGTTAGGAATGAGGTAACTCATGGAGAAAAATGTGGCCGCCGCTGCCGCTGTTAGTTCGGCTGCCAAAGCAGACCCAACTCTCCTAGCTACCACGCACCATCCTCCCCCAAATACGATAGGACGAGGAAGGAGCACACTAGGGCACAACAACAACACCCATTTGGGATACAACCGGGTGGCTTACCCTTATGGATTGCCGCCTAATTACACGCCGCCAGTCATGCAAGATGATGCAGGTCATGTCTCTTCCCCCATCCTTGAAGGGGAGCCTCCTTGACAGCCCGACGAGGTCCACGAAGATCATCAAGAGTATGCCCAAGGGGATGTCGAGTTCTACCCCCTGATCCCCGTTGAGGGGCCGACACCCAACACTTTGCCTCAGCCCAACCTCACAGCACAACCAATATTCTTTTCCACAGAAGGACCACTCCCGGTGACCGAGGAAAGAAGGAAACTCGATCTCCTCGAGGAGAGATTGAGAGTTGTTGAAGGCTTCGGTGACTATCCGTTTACGGACATGACGGATCTTTGCTTGGTACCGGATGTTGTCATCCCCCCAAAATTCAAAGTGCCTGATTTTGACAAGTATAAAGGGACGAATTTTCCTAAGAACCATCTCAAGATGTATTGTCGCAAGATGGGGGCACACTCTAGGGATGAAAAGTTGTTAATACGCTTTTTCCAAGATAGCTTGGCTAGAGCCACAGTTGTTTGGTACACTAACCTGGAAGCTTCCCGCATCTGTACTTGGAAGGACCTGATTACTGCTTTTCTAAGGCAATATCAATATAATTCTGATATGGCTCCCGATCGCACTCAGCTACAGAATATGTATAAGAAGGAAGGTGAGACCTTTAAAGAATACACGCAGTGGTGGAGAGACCTGGCGGCACAAGTGGCCCCTCCCATGGTCGAAAGGGAGATGATCACCATGATGGTAGACACCTTGCCAGTGTTTTACTATGAGAAGTTGGTAGGCTACATGCCTTCCAGCTTCGCGAACTTGGTATTCGCCAAGGAAAGAATTGATGTAGGGTTGAAAAGAGGGAAGTTCGATTACGTTTCCTCCACAAGTACCCATGCTAAAATAGTCGGAGCAACTGGGGCAAAAAGGAAGGAGAGAGATACCCATGTCGTCACTTCGGTGCCCGCATGGGTCAAGCCCCCGCAGACCTCTCATGGAACACATCAATATGCGCAACATCATCCAATCTTTTCAGCTCGCGCCGGGAACTCCTCCAATTCAGCACCCGTGTAGCCTAAGGCACCCATCCAGAGGGAGGCCCCCCAAGTTCCGGCTCCAACCACGACTCGCCCAGCCGACAATTCCAACGCAATGAGGAACTTTCCCCCGAAGCCAATTCCAGAATTCACCCCACTCCCAATGACGTACGAAGACCTCTTGCAGTCCTTTATCGCCAACCAAATGGCTGTAATAACTCCCGAGAAGATCTACCAACCCCCTTTCCCAAAGTGGTATGATCCTAACGCAACTTGAACGTACCATGGGAATACCCCGGGGCATTCCATCGAAAAATGCTTGGCCCTTAAGTACAAGGTCCAACATTTGATAGATGCTGGATGGCTGACATTTCAAAAGGATCGGCCCAACGTGAAAACCAACCCGCTCGCCAATCATGGAGGAGGAGCAGTTAATGCCATTGAGTCAGATAGGCCATGCAGGTCTAAACCTTTAAAGGATGTGGCAACCCCTAGGAGGTTTATCTTTGAGGCCCTACAAAAGGGAGGTGTGATTCCCCACGGTGGGCATAAAGAGGATTCTTGTTTGTTGCATCCCGGCGAGCTACATAACATGGAAACATATTTGGCAGTAGAGGAATTGTTGCAACGAATGATAAATCAAGGCCGACTGGAAGTCGGTGATGAGGGGAGGGAAGAGCAGCATATATGTATGCAGTCCGCGGATGAGAGAAGTTTTGGAAGGCCTAAACCTTTGGTGATATATTTCACCAAGGACACAGCTCCACAAAATCCCCAATACCCCCCGACAACTAAACCTGTTCCTTTCCCGTACCAAAACAGCCACGCAGTCCCGTGGAGGTATACACCTCTGATTGAAAGGGAAGAAGAAACCACCGACGTCAGCTCATTGTCGGCCAAGGTAACCAATATCACGAGGCTGAGCGGTGTGACCCGCAGCAGTCGCGTGTTTGCACCTTCTGACCTGCCAACACAACCTGCAAACATTAAGGGAAAGGCCAAGATGGTAGAGGAACAAAATGACAAGACGACCCCCACTCCGAACGAGGATATTCTGGTAAAGGGTATTCTGGAGAAAAGGGATGGCTGCGACAAGAAGGAAGTGTCGCTAGAGGAAGCAAGCGAGTTTCTCCGCATTATTCAGCAGAGCGAGTTCAAGGTCATTGAACAGCTCAACAAAACCCTGGCCAGGGTCTCTCTTTTGGAATTACTCATGAGCTCTGAGCCTCATCGGGCTTTACTAGTAAAGGTCTTGATCGAAGCTCATGTGGCTCAAGATATCTCTGTAGAGGGCTTTGGAGGACTCATCAATAATATCACTGCCAACAATTATCTCGCCTTCGCCGAAGAAGAAATCCCTGCCGAGGGGAGAGGGCATAACAGGGCTTTACATGTATCAGTCAAGTGCATGGACCACGTCGTAGCCAAGGTGCTTATCGATAATGGTTCCAATTTAAACGTAATGCCCAAGAGCACTTTGGAGAAATTACCGTTTAATGCTTCCCATCTAAAGCCAAGTTCCATGGTAGTTCGTGCCTTCGACAACACCCGCCGAGAGGTTAGGGGAGAGATCGACCTCCCTGTACAGATAGGCCCCCATACCTGTCAGGTTACCTTTCAAATAATGGACATTAACCCCGCTTACAGCTGCCTGTTGGGGCGCCCATGGATCCATTCGGTGGGAGTCGTTCCCTCTACACTTCACCAAAAATTGAAGTTCATAGTGGAAGGGCATTTGGTTATCGTATCGGGCGAGGAAGACATCTTGGTGAGTTGCCCGTCCTCTATGCCATATGTGGAAGCCGCGGAGGAGTCATTAGAAATGGCCTTCCAGTCTTTTGAGGTGGTTAGCATTGCCTCTGTAGATTCCTTCTCTGGGCAACCTTGCCTGTCTGATGCGGCAGTAATGATGGCCCGAGTGATGTTGGGGAATGGTTAGGAGCCCGGAATGGGTTTAGGCAAGGACAACGGCGGCATAACCAGCCTGATAAGCGCTAAAGGAAACCGCGGGATGTTTGGGTTAGGCTATAAACCCACACAAGCAGACATAAAGAAAGGCATTACAGGAAGGAAGAGTGGAGGTCAAGGCTCGCGACTGGGACAAGAAGTCAAAGGAGGCCCGCCCTGCCACATCAGTAGGAGCTTTATAAGCGCGGGTCTAGGACACGAAGGCCAAGTCATTGCGATATGTGAAGATGATTCGCCAAGTGGGTTGGAGTTGGTACAACCATGCCCTCCTGGTTTCCGACTAGGAAATTGGCGAGTGGAGGAACGTCCGGACATTTACGCAACAAGCATAATGTAACCCTTTGTGGCTTTTAAACTCTATAGTTGGGCCTAGGCTTTAGAGTTTTCTTTTGTTAAGGCTTTATGTCTTTTGTTCCTAAAAATTATAAAGTAAAAGATCTTTCTTCATCTGTTCCTATGTCTTTACCAATTCTCATCCATTTGCATGTTTATTTGTTTACGTTTAAACGCCAGATCCGACGACGAGTCCCTCGAAGGTACTAATACCTGGGACCTGACCATCGATTTCGAGCAAGAAACAAATCAAACGGAGGATAAAGAGGACGAGGATGTGGGACTTCCCCCGGAGTTGGAGAAGATAGTCGCCCATGAGGACCAAGAAATGGGGCCTCATCAAGAAGAGACAGAACTAGTGAACTTAGGAACCGGCAGTGGGAAAAAGAAAGTAAAGATAGGCACGGGTATGACCACACCCATCCGTGAAGAATTGACAGCCCTACTGAAAGACTACCAAGACATCTTTGCTTGGCCGTACCAAGATATGCCCGGTTTGAGTTCTGACATTGTACAACACCGATTACCTCTAAATCCCGAGTGTTCCCCGGTAAAACAAAAACTGGGGAGGATGAAACCCAAGACATCCTTGAAAATAAAAGAAGAGGTGAAGAAACAATTTGACGCTGGTTTTCTGGCAGTTGCTCGGTATCCAAAATGGGTTGCCAACATTGTACCAGTCCCTAAGAAGGATGGGAAGGTGCGAATGTGTGTGGATTATTGGGATTTGAATCGAGCCAGTCCCAAAGACAATTTTCCTTTGCCACACATTGATATCTTCGTGGATAATATGGCCAATTTTGCTTTGTTTTCATTTATGGATGGATTCTCTGGTTACAATCATATAAAAATGGTGCCGAAGGATATGGAAAAGACTACCTTCGTCACCCTATGGGGGACGTTCTGCTACAAGGTGATGTCCTTTGGACTCAAGAATGCTGGGGTAACTTATCAACGGCCTATGGTAGCTTTGTTCCACGATATGATGCACCAAGAGATCGAGGTCTATGTGGACGACATAATTGCCAAATCTAAAACCGAGGAGGAACACCTTGTCAACCTGCGGAAGTTGTTTGAAAGGCTTAGGAAGTATCAATTGAGGTTGAACCCCGCTAAGTGCACTTTTGGGGTCAAATCAGGGAAATTGCTAGGTTTCATCGTAAGCCAGAAAGGGATAGAGATGGACCCCGAAAAGGTGAAGGCCATCCTTGAGATGTCGGAACCCCGTACCGAGAGGCAAGTCCGAGGTTTCCTGGGACGTTTGAATTATATTTCCAGATTCATATCACAGCTCACTGCTATTTGTGAGCCGTTGTTCAAACTCTTACGCAAAAACCAAACCGTCCGTTGGAATGAGGATTGTCAAAAGGCATTTGGGAGGATCAAAAAGTGTCTCATGAATCCTCCTGTGCTTATGCCACCGGTACCCGGAAGGCCTCTCATCTTGTATATGACGATTCTGGACGAGTCGATGGGATGTATGCTGGGGCAACATGACAAGTCCGGGAAGAAAGAGCGCGTTGTCTACTACTTGAGTAAGAAGTTCATGGCCTGTAAAATGAATTACTCCCTGCTCGAAAGAACGTGTTGTGCTTTAGTGTGGGCATCCCACCGTCTAAGACAATACATGCTGAGCCATACCACCTGGTTGATATCCAAGATGGACCCGGTTAAGTACATCTTTGAGGATATCGCTGCATGTTCTTTTATTTTTTGTGTATTCTTCTTGGTTTCCCCCAGGGATTCCCGTCTACTGTATATTTCTCGTCACAGTCTTTTAAAAGAAGAGAACATGAGTTTGAGGTTTCAGTCCTCACTTCGTGCTTTAAAACCATGTGCAGTTTATGATAACCTGAGCCTTTTCGCTCAGTCCACGGGATGCCGCAAAGCGCTTAATCAAAACTGAACCTAAACCAGCTTTCACTAAAAATTTGTTGCATTCATGCATACGCATACACATGCATATTTTGTCATAAAAAGGGCAGAATCAACTGGCCGTGGTCAGATGCCAGGATAAAGTTGGAGGCCGAAACCCATCAAGGTAAAACGGTAACGCGGCCACGGTTTACCACGCAATGTTGTTTCCTACTTTTAGGTACTTAGGGACGGATGCAAGTAGAGGCTAGGGTCACGACCGATGGGTCGTCGTCCCTTGCCTAGCTCTGGACAAATGGAAAGCGCCGCTGCAAGGCAGCCTAGTATCCTTTAAATTTACAGTAATTACTGTTGTGTCTTTAAAGTAAATATTGGATATCTGCCCTGAGTGGGTTTGAGTAAGCAAACGCTGCCCGTAGAAGGCCATACTTACGTCTCCCTTAAAAAAATGTAGGTTAGCTCGCTTGGGCGAGCTGAGCTCGCCTGGGCGAGCACCCCTGCACCTGCAAATATAAAAAACAAGGGAGGGGGAGTTTTATGCACCCCAAAAACTCCCCCCCCCCCTCATTCAAAAGCAAGACCCACGGATTTCACGAGTTTACAGCCCTAGGGTCACCATTTTTCGCGTTTTTGATTCCGTTTTGCGCTATTATTCATCTCCAACAAGCAAGTACCTCATTCTTGAGCTCTCTAGCTTTCCATTGATGTATTTTGGTGCTCTAAGTTGCATGTATTTGCTCAAAAACGTGAGGGATTTATCCTTGAATTGTTTCTTGTTTTTGTTGAATTGAGGGATTGTAAGGGATGGCCTTAGGCCTAGGGTGCATTCTGAAGTAATGGGGCATGCCACATTGCCCCCGTTCTCTTGATATTCATGCCTAAACATGCACCCACCAAGTGCTCAGTGAAATGCCTCAACGACATATGAGCATGGTTTTGTGAGCTTTGGACTGTGGGGCTGATTTATATGTATAAGGACAGCACGTAGAGGTTAAAATGAGTGCCCGAATGCGATTCTAGGCCTAGGAACCCAAGCTTTTAATTTCAATACAAGGAAGCATGACTTACGCCTAGGAATCTAAGTTTTGGTTTTGAATGTAAAAAGGCATGAATATTAGGACATGTTTGAGAGGTTTTTAATAGAATTTAAATTTGGCTGCCCCATGAGGAATACCTTGTACCTAGGTAGCATGGAAAATACCTTTCAACGGTATGTATATATGTGAATATATATATAGCATGGAAATGCCTTGCATAGTGTGTGAATATATGGCATAAAAATACCTTGCAAAGTGTGAATGTATAGCAAATAATGCATTTCAAAAATCTGTATATGTACGATAGGTAGCGTAAAAATGCCTTTCAAAATATGGATATTTGTGGATAGGTAGCCTAAGGAGCCTTTCAAAAAAAAAATGTACCCATGTCAAAAATGGCACGAGAATGCTTCCCAAATGAATATATGATGTGGAACTGCCTTTCAAGTGTAGATAGATGACATGAAAGTTCCTTCTCAAATAAATGCAAGTGTGTGCATGACATGAGTTTGGCTCTCCAATGTGCATATATAAACAAATATGAAACAACAAAAATGAATATGTTAATAAAATACTCCAAATGTGCGTAGGTAGTTTGTGGTAGCAAAATACTTAGGATATGAACATGTGTAATTTTGGCACAATACCTTGAGCATGTATATATGAATTCTTTTCGGAAAAAATATATATGTGGTAACTGGAATGTTTTGAATATCCTTGTATATTGATAAATAACAGGATACTTGGCGCGTATGCACGTTGGTAAATGTTCTTGTTTAAGGAGATGTGGGCACAAATTTGTTCTAAATCGAAAGGATTAGCATGCCATTTTTGCTTTAAAATAGCATTTCCTTGTAAACTAACTTTCCAAATGTTTGCCCTCGCAGGAAATGGCTCCGAAAAAGCTTTCTGCGAAGAAATCTAGGAGGGACACCGCAGCTGAAGGGACCAGCGCCGCTCCCAAGTTTGATAGCCACCGTTTCAGGAGCACCGAACATCAGCAGCGTTTTGAGGCCATCAAAGGATGGTCGTTCCACCGAGAAAGACGCGTTCAGCTCAGGGACAATGAGTACACCGACTTTCAGGAAGAGATAGCTCGCCGGCGCTGGACGTCGCTGGTCACTCTCATGGTGAAGTTTGACCCAGATATAGTCCTAGAATTTTATGCTAATGCTTGGCCCATAGAAGAGGGAGTGCGGGACATGCGATCATGGGTGAGGGGTTAGTGGATACCCTTTGATGCAGACGCCCTCATCCAATTCCTGGGTGACCCGCTAGTGTTAGAAGAAGGCCAGGAGTACGAGTTTAGTTAGAGAAGGAACAGGGCCGACGGGTTTGACGAAGAGGCCATTGCCCAGCTATTATGTATAACGGGTCAGGATTTTGCCCGGACCGCTGCAGGGAGGCGGGTGCGGATCATGCGCACCAATATGACCACCTTGACACAGACGTGGATGACGTTGCTGCTCAGCAATGTCCTACCCAGTGATCATAACTCCGACCTTCCTCTGCCGAAGTGTCAGCTGGTGCATGCCATCCTGACACGGATGAGCATCCATGTGGTTCAGTTGATTGCTGACGCCATCTATTTATTTGCAGGTATGCCACCCACCAGGCACCCTCTAGACCTGGATAAGTCTAATAGGGCCTTGGGGTTTCCAACGTTGATCACGGGCCTCTGCCAGTCATTCGGGGTTCCCGTCATACCTAGTAAGGTGATCCGGCCGCCGATCACCCGAGCCTTCATTGAGAAGTATTGCACGCCTAGGCAAGCGCAGGGTGATGCACCACAAGCCGCAGACGCACCGCCGCCACCTCATCAGGCTGATCCCACTGGGTCATTAGGCATGGAGCGGTATCTACAGCACTTGGTTCGCCAATAGGCGGCCAACCACCGGGGGCAGGTGCAGATACATGAGTGTCTCTACCAACTCAGCCTCAATCAGCAGGGCCAGAGTTTTGCTCCTTTTGCATGCCCTACTCTAGATCAGTTTAGGGCTGAGGTCGCATAGCCCAGAGATTGGCTCGAGGACCAGACGGAGGAGGCACCTGCAGGAGCTCCCGACGATGCAGAGGACGCCCGCATGGATGAGGAGATGACAGACTTGCTCAGCTTCTTGGGAGGAAGCGGAGCCACGTGACCGAGGTCACCGCATTTTTTGACATTACTATTTTTTGATTAGTTTGCTATTGACGTTTTTCTGTTATTGTCTATAGTGCTGTTGACATTATTGTCTTCTGTTTTTGTTCATATGGTTACTAACATTACTATCATTGTTGCTCGTTTTTGTTAGAAATTTTCGGCGTTATGACTCTCAGTTATTTCATCACCGTTTTTGCGACTTAACATTTTCGTGCGTTTCTCGTTCACCTTGTGGTTAGACATAAGTAGGTAGTGTGCGCCCTCGTCCTCATGACTTTTTCAGAGAGAAAAAGAGAAAAAAAAAAGAAAGAAGAGAGAGGAAATGAACAAATGATAAACAACTTAAAAAAGAAAAAAAGAGGAAAACGAAAGAAAAAGAAGGAAGGAAAAAAGAAAATAATAATAATAAGTTGTCTAGCTAAAAAACCAACATGCTTGTGAAAAGAGATAACTTCCAACTTTTCTTTAAAAAATTCACTGATCATAGCTAGTTTTTGAAAAAAAAGATGTGTGTACACATTTGAAGGGTAAATGCTGTGAAAGTTTTTCCGAACACCCAAAATAGACTCGGATGAATGCACAAATTGATAAAAGAACATATTTTGGAAACACTGGGTTGACTAAAATAGAAGAAGATGAATTATGAGCCCTAGCATCACATGACCAAAAAAATTTCGACACTTGAGTGTCCACATAGGTGCATGCATGACTAGTTTTGCATAAAATTTCCAAATCATCATTGTTGCATTTGTGTCATGGAAATAATGTGGGACATTCCCTTTTATCCCTGAACCAGACCAACACCCTGACATATATCATGTTCATCCGTTCTACAAGCCTTGAGCCAAAGTCCCAACTCACCATAAACCTTGCCCTCAAAAGAAAATAAAAAGAAAAGAAAAAGAGAAAAAGAGAAAAGTTTCCAATCAAAAGAGCGGAAGAAAGCAAAAAGAGCAAATTCCCAATCAAATATTGAGAGAAAGCAAAAAAAAGAAGAAAGGAAAGAAAATTCCCGATCAAGGATCAGAAGGAAACAGAAGAAATATGCAGGAAGGTCTTTGGATCAGACAACATCTGAACAAATACAGAGTTGTCACCAAGTAAACAAAAAGGAAAGGAAACCACGACCTAAAGTGGTCCCCTCCCTTTGATTGCCAACCAAAATCCTGTGTGTCAGCGACTTTTTCGCCCCGCACTAAACAAAAACAGAAAAGGAAAAGGCCAAAAACATTCAAAGCCAAAATTCCCACAAAAAAAGACCATTCCCAAGAAAAGTCCTACTGATCCACGATCACGCATGTAATCTTTGATTTGATAGGAAATGATTTGCAAGATCAAGTCATGGCATATCTATGGTTCGGAATTAGGACGAAACACTTACCTGTGTGAGATTAATACACTTTGAGTGATTTTCTTCTATTTTTGTTGAACCCAGTCTTTCCTCTAAATGGTCATTTAGAAACGAAATGCTAAACATCAAAAATCTCATTTGTGGTTATGAGAAGATTTCATCAGCATACTCCCCTTCCCCGGTAAACACATTGTTTTTCATCCGAAAAGCATATGTTGCTCTAATTGGTTGGAAGTTTTGTCTCTTTACTAAAGCGTGTTCGCATTTTAGTGAAGAAAACACCGAGACTATTTTAGTCTCACAAGTTATCCAGAACTACGTAGGTCTGAGTTCCTCATTGAGGATACGTAGGAGCAAGAGCTTCGCTTTTGTCAGCCGCCCCACAATCTCTGTCAAACTGACCTTGGAGTCATGCGACAAGCAGAAATACCCTAGCGGTTATCCGTGTAAACTTTTTGCTATCTGTAAGACTCAAAGCATGATAGCACACGAAGACTAACGTCGTCTTCTGCGCCTTTTGTCATCCAGAGGCGGCGGGCCCGATGACAAGCGGGAACCATTTGGTCCCGCACTTTTAAAATACTTTTGCTATCTATAAGACTCAAAGCATGATAGCACGCTGAGACTAACATCGTCTTCTGCGCCTTTTTTCATCCAGAGGCGGCGGGCCCGATGACATGCGGTTATTCGCACGCTCGATGAGTGATAAATGCGCAGAGACAGATTTTGCGCCCTTTATCATTCAGGAGCAGCGAGTCGAGTGGTAAACACGCATAGACGAATTTTGCGCCCTTTGCAATTCAGATTTCACAAATTGGGTGATAAACGCACATAGACGAATTATGCGCCCTTTATCATTCAAGAGCAGCAAGCTGAGTGGATAAACGCGCATAGACAAATTTTGTGCCCTTTATCATTCAGGAACAACAAGTTGGGTGGTAAACGTGCAGAGATGAATTATGCGCCCTTTATCATTCAAGAGCAGCAAGCTGGGTGGATAAACGCGCATAGACGAATTCTACGCCCTTTATCATTCAGGAATAGCAAGTTGGTGGTAAACGCGCATAGACAGATTTTGCGCCGTTTGTCATTCAGATTTCGCAAGTCGAGTGATAAACGCGCAGAGACAGATTCTGCGCCCTTTGTCATTTGGGGACAGTAAGTCGAGAGGTGGGCGGAGACAAATTATGGTCATTCCGCGCACCTTTTCACCATCCAGAGGCGATCATGTCCGGTGGCACGCAGAGACAAATTATGGTCATTCTGTGTCTCGCCGCCCAGGCTCGATCGTGTCCAACAAAACACAGAGACAAAGTATGGTCATTCTGCGTCTTGTATCAACCAAGAGGAACAAATTCGACAGTATCAGGATGATGTGTCGGTACTGATCATTTTCAAATTTTTGCAGGTTCCGCTGGCAGGGAGGTTCACTGGCCAAATGGTGTTTTGCTCGAACGAAATTAGTCTTATCTTTACTTCCCTTTTATCTCCAATAAAAGACAAGTAAAGAGGGGCAACTGTCATACCCTAATTTCATCCGGGGACCATCCGTTGTTGGGATGCGACCCTCGTTTGACCACTTCGAGGTATTTGGCACCCATCGTTAGGCAATTTGTGAAGTTTTGAGACATGCCAGAAGCCAAAAGAAAAGCGTTGTAGCACAATCCGTGAAGTTCCGTGACATGCCGGAAGTTAAAAGGAAGTGTCAGTGTGCAATTCGTAAAGTTCCGTAACGTTCCGGAAGGCAAAAAAGGGATGATTACGTAATCTGTAAGGTTCTGGCACATCACGGAAAGAAAACAAGTATCGTTACGAAATTCGTAAGTTTCCGTAACTTTACGGAAAAAGAATCACCAAAAAAGGCTGGGGGTGTATTTAGTAAAAATGGGGGTTCAAATAGCAACCAGGCCCACTTGGGCCTTCCAGGATATTCCTCCAGAAGGCGGTTGCTTCTGGAGGAAGGAACCTAGCTCGTCTGGGCGAGCTGGGTGGCAAGCATCTCCTTCCTTTTCCTATAAATAGGGGAAGGAGCGAAGAACAAAAATGTTCAACCCTCCTGGTATATGAGATTCACTTAAAATTAGTGAGAAAAATTGTTTCTGTGAAGAAAATCCAAGTCGAGGCGCTTCCGTAACGTTTCCGTGGGTGATTTCGCAAAGATTTTCAACCGTTCTTCGACGTTCTTCGTCGTTCTTCGGTCTTCAACCAGTAAGTTCCCGAAATCGAACTTTTCAATTCATTCTATGTACCCTTAGTGGTCCTCATTTGTTTTCACGTGCTTTTATTTTCATTTCATTTACTTTCCGTACCCCCTTTTGACGTGCTTTAGTCATTTACTTAAGTCATTTTCTCCCCTAATCAAAAATAAAATAAATTTCCACCGATCATTTGAATTGTAACATCCGTTAATTTCTGTTAAAATGAAATTCGACCGTTCGGTCATGCCGTAACCACGTTGGAAACCAAAAAGAGGTAACATAATAATATAATAATCAAAAATATCTTTTAGTAAAATAAATCAAAAAAAATCAATCGGACATTTTTCTTTGAGATTTCTCTTTCTTAAATCGAATCGACTAATAACCAAAGTGAAACTAAGGCTAAAATCAATTCATAAACCAAACTTTTGTCATCGCCTAAAAAAGCCATTTTGAAAGGTCCAACGCCTTGAAATTGTCTTTTCCGCTTTTATTGGTTAAGTGTAGATTTCTAAAAAGCCTAAAATCAATATGTAACTTTGTTACCTCTTTCAAAAATAAAGAAATCATTAATGGTCCAATGCCTTAATGTTTTCTCACTTTTCAAAAGAATCAAAAGATTGTCTAATGGTCCAACGCCTTAAATGACCTTTCATTCAATAAAAACATATCTTGCAAAAAAGGATAAAAAAATAACTTAACCAAAACGCTTTGTTCACAAAAGAACTATGTAGGTCTGATTTTCTCATCACAATTGAGGAATATGTAGGAGCAAAGGGAAACGCCCTTGTCGACCACAAAAAGATAAAAACATAAAAAGGCATAAAAAAGACATAAGAACGTAAAAAGGGAAAAGAATATAAATTGAAGTCATATTTGCACATTTGATTAAAGGCTACCGTCTCTTGTGACGGACGCGTGGGGTGCTAATACCTTCCCCGTGCGTAAATACAACTCCCGAACCTTTCACTTAAAGTTCGTAGATCACGTCTTTTCCGGTTTTTCTGACGTTTTCCTCAAATAAACGTTGGTGGCAACTCCGCGTGTATTCCTTTCTTGGAAGACGCATCCCGTGAGTCACGCGTCGCCCTCCCGCCGAAGGGAAGGTTGCGACAAGAACAAATATTCACAGATATTCAAAGAATAAGGAATAAAGAATAGGCACCTAAAAACGAACTAACTTTCCAAATATAAAGAAGTTCCCCGGTAACGGTGCCAAAAACTTGTTTGCTTTCGGCAAGTGCACCGGATCGCGCAAGTAGTATAAAATGGTAAGAACCGCTGTTCTGTTAGTATTGTATATGCATAGATCTCCCATAGGCAATTTAGTTCCTCTGGACTTACAAATTGAAGCTATGTTGCGAAGGAACAGGGCCGAGAGGAGAAGGAAACTTCTGCAAAACAGAACAGTTGCATCCATTCTTGAGGAGGAGACTCATTTCTCCGACTTATTATCACCTGATTTACCATCATCAAGGGAATCTGCCACTCAATTACCTGAAGCCATTACCATGGCAGAAGAGCATGACCAGAGGATTACCCTTGTGGGCTTTGGATTGAATTCAAACATTTGATGAACTCATTGGCTAGTATAACTTGGATACCTCTATGAAATTCAGAGCGTTCTATAAGTGTGGCATGATGTTGTTTTTGCAAGAGAATACTTGAGACCTTAAAATGAGATATGTGCCTATTGGATTGCATTGATGAGTGAGTGAGTACCACCATTGGAGTCATTACAATGTGTTTTGCTTGATTCTGTATTTTGTTGTCTTGCATATATGATTGGAAATGATCAAGGCATATTGTTGTTTATAAGCCACTAGACTAAATAGCCAACCATTCTCAATTTTATCCCTTGCAACCTTTTTGTGCCTAAATGTGAAAATTAATTTTCTTCTTGAACCCTTTGAGCCAAAAGGAAAAAACAATGAATTTCCCTCACCTCTAGGTACAAGAGAAATTGTGCATGAAGGGGGGTCCATTTAGGTTGGGGGAAAAAACTCATGTTTAATGGTTGATTTGAATTGGCATAGAATTGTTGAGTTTAAAAAGATTGTCACTAATTGTAGTTTGTCCTCTCTTCACATGTGACATGAATACTTGTTGTTCATTTTATTTAGTTCCTATTAAAAAATGATATGAATAAGAAGAAAGAAAAAAAAGGAGAATCAAGGAATCATGGTGACAAATGATTTAATTGGAAAAGGCTGATTGAGTTAGGAATGGTTTTCATTATGAAATGATGAGAGTGAGACATTTTATGTAATTCATTTGACAATTTCTCTCTCAACCCCTTGATGCTTTGTTGTAATCTAGAAAAACCATTTTTTCTTTGGAAGCCCAACCATATTACAAGCTTTGAAAGTCCTTAGTGATCCAAATTGTATGTGCCTAAATTGAGCTGAATGCGAGAAGTATAGCAAAACTTATTTGTATGAAACCAATTTGTGAAGGAGAGAAAAGCACTTGAGTGCACCTAAAAATGAGTGAAATACCTAACTCATGTGGATTGTATTTTTCTTGCATCAATAATGGATTGTCATGCTTCTTGCTCTCCTTGAATTGCAAACCTATGTATCCTTGTTATGGTTCCAAATGTAGAACATCATTATGGATAATCAAAACATTGTTTCATTCCTTGTTGATGAGTTTTATTGGAACAAACATGTCTTAGATATATTAGAATGGGATGGATCTTAACTCATGTTTAGTTTTGAGTTCAACATTAGTAGTTTAATTTAGTTTGTATATTGTAGTTTGTTTATTTTTCCTTGAGGACAAGCAAAGTCCTAAGTTGGGGGCAGTTGATAAGTGTCAATTTTACGTGTTAATTTTTTTTCTTGGCACTTATTTACTTGAGCTTTAAAGAATATGCTTGTAAAAACCCCCATAGATAGGTATTTTTCTATTTGGAAGAGTTGACAATCATTTGGAAGAGATTGCAGCTTTCCCTGAAGCCACTATCATGGCAGAGAACAACACCAGAGGATCACCCTTGAGGATTATTCAAGTAGCTCAGTACCACAATTCTTTACTAGCATTGCATGTCCTGAAGTGCAAGCTCACAACATCAACTACCTGCATTCTTTAATTCATTTAACACAGGGGAATTTATTCCAAGGATTACCTAATGAAGACCCCTATGCACATTTGGCAACATTCATTGAAATATGCAACACTGTTAAGATTGTCGGTGTGCCAGATGAAGCTATTAGACTCAGCCTATTCTCATTCTCATTGGCAGAAGAGGCCAAGAGGTGGCTTCACTCATTTAAGGGTAACATTCTGAAAACCTGGGAAGAAGTTGTTGAAAATTTTCTAAAGAAATACTTCCCAGAGTCCAAGACTATGGAAGGGAAAGCTGCAATCTCTTAATTTCATCAGTTCCCTGATGAATCTCTGAGTGAAGCATTGGAAAGTTTCAGAGGTTTATTGAGAAGAACTCCCACCCATGGGTTTTCCGAGCCAATTCAATTGAATATGTTCATAGATGGGCTGAGACCATAAACCAAGCAACTGCTAGATGCTTCTGCAGGGGAAAAAATAAAGTTGAAGACCCCGAAAGAAGTAGCTGAGCTAATTGAGAATATGTCAGCCAGTGATCATGCCATTCTGCACGACAGAACCCATCAACCCACAAAGAAAAGCTTGTTAGAACTATCATCACATGACATTTTATTGGCATAGAATAAGTTGCTTTCTAAGCAACTTGAGATTTTAATAGAAACACTTGCTAAGTTGCCAACAAAAGTGTCTATTAGTCAACCTTCACATTCTTCTATTTTGCAGGTTACAGGTTGTACCATCTGTGGTGAGGCTCATGAAACAGGCCAATGTATTCCCATTGAAGAAAACACTCAAGAAGCTCATTATATGGGAAATCAACAGCGACAAGGGTATACTCAAGGAGGATTTTCAGGCTTCCAACAGGGTCCTTATAATCAGCAAGGACAGTGGAGGTGATGTGCCATTATTTTTTCCTATTTCTTAACCCTTTTTGCACCATTTTAAGTACTGATTAGTCTTAATTGTCAAATTAATTAGGCAGTTTTATTATTTGGGCCCATTAAGCTAATTTGATGTTTTTAATCTAATTTCAGGAATTAATGAAGCATTGGGCTTGAATCTAGAATTGGGCTTGGACTTGAAGAGAGCAGACTATTTTATTCTATAAAATTTTATCTTATCTAGACTTTATCTTATCTAGATAATAATTAGATTTGATCTCATCTAGATATTATTTCATCTAGATCGTATCTTATCTAGATTTGATTTTATTTTATTTATGGGCTTGGATTTAAAACAGATTTGTAAGCTTTGGGGATGAAAAACTATATAACAGCACCAAGGTTCTAGTTTAGGCCCCTCTCTCTCTCTCTCTCTCTCTTCTTTCATTTTTAGTTTTAGGCTTCTTTTTCTTCTTTTAGACACTTTTTCATTTTGCAATTCCAGTTTTTACTTTTCGTTTCAGCAATAAAATTTCGTTCTTCAATCTATAATTTCGTTCTTTATTGATTAATGGAAGGCTAAGTCTCCAGCGTTATTTTCTCTTGAGGATCAAGCACAGTTCTCTTTGAGGTTCTATTATTACTGTTAAATTATGTTTAGTTTTTCCTCTTCACTAATTACTCTGAATTTGTTTCTATTAATTCATGCATGCTTAGTGTTTGATTAATTGTCTTTGCGCTTAATTACGTTCATGCTTAATTATCATTTATGATTAATTGGTGTATGTGTTGCTTAATCACATAATGAATGCCTTATGTTAAATTTCGCTTAGTAATTTAATTTAGGGTTGGATTAAGTGGTTGAACTGATTAAGGATAAACTCTCGTAACCTAGGATAAGAGACTTGCTTGTGAATCAAGGGGAAGCAGCATGTTTTAATTCTAATATTTTCTAATTCAATTTTACTCGTTGTTTAATTTACAAAGCTGTGATGATAAGGAGTAAAAGGTTTGTGGAGGATGAGGATGAGGAGAGTGTTGTGCATAAGAAGAAAGCTGCTGAAAAGAAAGGTACTGATGACAAGAAAAATCATGTGAGAGGTGAAAGCAATCAGGAAAAAAAGAAACAAATAATGGTCAAGAAAAAAGAATTTAACGACCAAGAAAAAGAAAAAGAAGTAGAAAAAGAAAAAGAAAATAAAAAAATTGAAAAAGATGAAAAAAATGAAAAGGAAGGAAGAGTTGAAGTGATAAAGTTGTGAACGAAAGTATGAAAGTACCATATCCTGTGGTACCTTCCAAGAAGGAGAAGGACTGTCATTTGGTGAGATTTTTAGATATTTTCAGGAAACTGGAAATAACCATGCCCTTCAGAGAAGCTTTACAACACATGCCACTCTACTCCAATTTCTTGAAGGATATTAACAAGGAAACATAAGTATATTCACCAGGAAAACATCGTAGTGGAAGGAAATTGTAGTGTTGTGATTCAAAAGATCCTCTCCCACCCAAGCATAAAGACCCTGGGAGTGTAACTATTTCTTCTTCAATTGGAGAAGTCATTGTGGGAAAGGCTCTTATTGACCTCGGAGCCAACATTAGTTTAATGCCACTCTGCATGTGCAGAAGGTTGGGAGAGTTGGAGATCATGCCCACTAAGATGACTTTAAACCTGGTTGACCGCTCCATTACCAGACCATATGGAGTAATTGAAGATGTGTTGGTCAGAGTGAAACATTTTATCTTCCAGACAGACTTTAAGGTAATGGATATCTGTGAAGATACTGACATTCCTATAATATTGGGAAGGCCATTCATGTTAACTACAAGATGCATAGTTGATATGGGTAGAAAGAAGCTGGAGATGGGTTTTGAAGATCAGAAAATTGATTTTGATTTGTTTGTTGAAGACAAGCCTGCTCCATAACAAAATGTTTGCTTACAGGTAATGGAAGTAGGTCAAGAGGTTCTGGAGGTAAGAACCAAAACATGATATCACCCATTGAGGTAAATGTGTCAAGCTAATGACGTTAAAGAAGCGCATCCTGGGAGGCAACCCAGTTTTAATTTATGTTATCTTTGTTTTTCATGCATATATCATGTGGAACTTGCTTTATAATTTGTACATTGGAGTATATCAGCTTATCCTTGAATGTTAGATATAAGGGTTTCAATTTCTTGAAAAAAAGGACTGAAAAATAACTTAGAGATTTTTTTCTAAAAAAGAGTCCTTTTGCTAAGCATAAGCCTCGCGATAAGGGCATCTTTGGTCATGCGCTAAGCCGAGAGTCTAAAGCGCTTAACGCACAACCCTTGCATCTGAGGTTGATTTGGTCCGCTAAGCTGGCCCAGGCTGACCTAAGCCAATTTCAATTCGATCTGAATTTGGCTAAGCGACGGCCTAACCACTAAGTGTAGTGTATTGTTTGGCTAAGCGCAACTCATTGCCACCAAGCTCATTTCCTTGCAGCTAGAACTGGGGTTCATGGAGCTAAGCTCCAGTCATGATGGCTAAGCTGAATTCCTTGTGGCAATGTAAGTGCTAAGTGATTCCTTATCCGCTAAGCGCTCTCTCCTCTGTACTTAAGATGCATCATTTTAGCTAAGCTGCCCCAGAGCCCAGCTTAGCGAGAGTTGAAGGTTTTTTTATCTGCATAACTTGCTAAGCAGTATTATCCGAGCGCTAAGCCAAGCCCTTTGTGTGTTAAAAAAACTGATTTTAAATTTCAAATGTCCGCTAAGCGCGCGGATCCGCTAAGCGAGCCTCATTGAGAAACCAAACGTCTCTTTGGCCCACTTAGCGCAGCGGTCCGCTAAGCGAGAAGGTCAAAAATTGCTTAAGTGAGTGTAACGCCAGTTACAGCACAATTGCCAGATTTCGCAAACTTCTTCTCTGTATTCTCTCTCTCCAAAAATTTGCGCATTTTGCATTTGTGCTTTCTTTTTGCATTATCTACTTCCAATCACAAAGCATCAACGATACAAGTAAGTTCCTTACTTCCTTTTCTCTTTTACTTGTCTAAACTTTAGGGTAGAAAACCTTACGTTGAGCTTTATATTTTTAGGGTTTTAATGCTTTTTTTAGAAATAGTTTAAGATTAGGACTTTATATACGTTTGTATTTAGAGGCTTGACAAGTGCAAGAAAACGAATTGTGTTTTCTGCATTTTCTGGAAAATGCAATGAACTCGCTAAGCGAGCATGCTGTGCTAAGCGAGTTCATCAGTACTCATTGAATATAGGCGTTCTCTGAAGAATTCACTAAGCGCTCCTACCGCGCTAAGAGAGTTCATCTTTTGAGGATGAACACTCATCCGCTTGCTGAAATGCCTGTGGCTAAGCGAGGCTGAATCGCTAAGCCCAAGTAACTTAGTCAAATTTTTTGTTGATAGCTGCACGCTAAGCCGAGCTTTCCTAAGCTAAGCGCATGTCGTCGCGGCATCCATCGAGCTAAGCGAGCCCCGCTCGCTAAGCTCCCATACTTAGTATATTTTTTGAACTGTATGGTGCCGCTAAGCGCAGCCTTTGATGAGCTTAGCGCAAATCCTTGCGGCAGACGTTCGGCTTAGCAGGCACTTACCAACTAAGCCAATTATGCAAAAGCTGAAGTTCTGCAACTTCTGCTAAGCGGCCCCACCTGTTGCTAAGCAGTAGTGCATTTTTTGTGAAGGCCAACTAAGTGGACCATGTCTCGCTAAGCCGTCAGTGCCTTTTTCAGTTTTATTTTTCAGTTTTTGAATTTGAACAACTTGTGTCCTGTTTAACTATTTGGTTCCTTCATATGCAGATGGCTTCTAGGAAACACAAAAGTATTGGTTCAAGACCCACAACACAATATGATACAAGGAGATTTTCCTCTTTAGATGCTTGGAACCGGTACACAGATAATGTCTTGGGGAGAAACATCTTGCCTAAGAGGAAGGTAGAGCTCTATCATACTGAGCTAGATGATTTTAAGACTGAATTAGAGAGGCGTAATTTCCATAAACGCCTCACCAATTTCATTGATGCGAGCATAGACTTGGCATTGGAGAAAGAGTTCTATGCAAACTTATACAGCTCTAAGGGCCCTTCACCAAAGCAATCCAGAGTCAGACGCCATTTAGTGAAGATTGATGCTGACAGTCTCAACATATTCCTGGAGACACCTGTGGTATTAGCAGAGGGTGAGACTATACCCACATACTCCAGATACTACAGGTTGCCCACAGATTACAAAGAGATTGAGGCTGCCTTACGCATAACAGGTCGAGGGTTCATCTTGAACACTGAGGGCCATCCTGGGAAGATTCTCAGGAAGGATTTGACTACTCTAGGTCAGGTGTGGAGTGTTCTCTCATACTCCAACCTGGCCCCCACATCACATACCTCTGATCTGATAGTGGACAAAGCTAGGCTGATCTTTGGCCTAGTCTCTCGCATGGACATGAACATAGGAGCTCTTATTTCTGGCCAGATAACTTCTACAGCCCAGTCTAACACTTCTAGACTTGGGTTTCCTACTCTGATCACCAAACTATGTAGAGCCAGAGGGGTTGTCTCTGACAGCCTTACTTTTGAGCACCTAAGCCCGATCATTAACTTTGCCTACATCAGGAAGAACTGTTGGAATCCCAAGGAATTAACAGTTTCTATCCGAGGGGCTAGGAGGGCAAGGGTGAGGCCAACTGAGCTTCCTTCCACTTCTGCAGCTCCTACTCCAGCATCCACTTCAGCAACTCCTTTTGTCCCAGCTCAAACAGATTCTTAGCGCTTTGAAGCCATGCTTCAGAGCATTCATCAGGGACATATAATTTTATTACAGAGTTTATAGGTGGTGGCACCTCCAGGATCTATTCCTTCAGTTGATCAGTTCAGGGAGATGGTAGCCTGGCCTGGGACCCAACCTTCTCTTCACAGGGAAGATGAAGGTCCCACAGCCCAGGTATCGCAACATGTGAAGGATGAGTCATCTGAGGCCACCATCCTAGAGCCATTTGTTATAGGGGAGGAGGCAGGTGAGACACAGGTGAGGCAGGTAGTTGCTGCCACTCCTGAGAGATCTCTTGAGGCCACTTCAGAGCCATCTACACCAGTGGTGGACCTACCCTCACCTCAACGTACAACAAACCCCTCCACCCCTATTCTAGAGATACAAGAGGACCCGACCACACCAGTCCTGGCTATGGACACTTCTCCTCCAGCTACTCCAATACTTCATCTGACAGATGAGGAGGATGTTCATACACAGGATACCCAGGACCAGTCACAAGAATTCTAAATTCCTGATTATGCTTTTTGCTTTTTGGATTATTATTATTATGATTATGGTTTCAGTACAATATTTCTTTTATGTTTATATACACTACTATTTTTATTTATGGGTAGTTGGTTTGCTCATTTTGAAGCATATGGAACAGTTTGACTTGATTTTGATAATATGGCAGTAAAACACTTTTATCTTTTTGTGAAAATTGGTGTATGATTTGGTTTTGAATTGAATGCATGATTGTGATGGAGTTTGTGTTTCTTTTCATGAGTTTGAGCAAGTGTGTATGTTAGACAAAGAAAGAACAAGAATGAGAACTTGCAATTAGAATTGTTAGTCAGTAGACAGATTGATTGTGAAAGAAAAGCTTGAACCAAAATCGGTGAGAGTGTGAACTTAAACTGTGAGTGAACGACTAGCTGTGAGAAATAATCTTTGCATCAATATCTGAATTTTAGAATGAAATGTATGAATGAGGACATGATGAAGGTCGTGATTGTGCGTATACAAGCCTTTTGACCAAAAAGCTTACCTTGAATTATAATTGTATCATTTGCACCCTTTGTGAGCTGAATGATTTTGTCAATAATTGAACCCTGAACCTGAATGATTATCTCCAGATACCTTGTTTAGATTCTAGGAGAGCATATGGTTCAAGGCAAATTTACCTCTAATTTGGGGGAGTGGAACTAATTGGGATGCAAAGAAAGAGATAAAGCATCAGCACACACAACAAATAAGTTGTGTGTTAAAAAAAAAAAAAAAAGAAAGCAATCAAAGGAAATGTGTGCTGATGTAATAAGGTCAAAAGCAAATGAAAGTGAAAAGCTAGTGAGCAAGCTAATTTTATTAAAAATATCACTTGGATAAGTCTAGGATTTGTGCTCTCTTAGAACTAAGCCTTTGAATCCTAGAAAAACCAATGAATTTTTGTAGCCAAGCCTCACTACAGGCCTGGGAAAGTCCTTCTAGTTATGTTTATACATTTTTGACTTTATGGCATGAGATGAAGTGCAAAGATTGGACCTCTTGCTAGTTGTTATTAATGAATAACTTAAACACTTGTGCGTGAGTGAAATAGTGGTCGTGAGACTGTGGTTTAAGCTACTTTCCTTGATATCTGTCTTATGCCTAACTTCATCTAATTGTTCAGGTTACATTTTATTCTTCTCTTTGGATAACTGCATGCCTTGTAAAAGACAAGTGATGAGGGCATTTTGCTTCATTCTCTTATCATGCAATCAGCAAATTTTGTTGCATACACCTTTGTACATAGTCACTGCATGTTATTGTCACTTGGGGACCAGTGAACTATTCTTTATTTACTTGAGGACAAGCAAAACTGTAAATTTGGAGGAGTTGTTAGTCGGTGAATACGACTAACTTTTGTGTATAAAACTTGTGTAAATTGTATCAAACTCCTCCATTTTATGGTTATTTTGTAGTGTTGTAATTACTTTTTGTTAAAGATAGGTAATAAATACGTAGAACTTCCATTTTGTGTATTTAATAATCATTTTCTCTCAATTTCAGGATAATTAGGCAAGTTTTGAAGTGTTGATTTTCACCTTCCGTGCTAAGTCGAAATTCACTAATGTGCACTAAGCGGTTCATAATTGCGCTAAGCGCACGAGCACAAACAAAGCACCTATTTAAGCCTAAAATCAGATTTTGAAGGGGAGTTTGGCCTTTTCTTGAAGCTTCTGCATGTCTTGAAAGTTCTAGAGAGAGAAAGGTCCAAGTTCCAGAGAGTTTGAGAGAATTTGTTGTGTGAAGATCTGTAGAGACCAGAGCTGGAAGAGGAAGCTGTCCTGAGAGCTTGAGATGAGTTTGTGAGCGATTGTGAGGTCCAAGAGGTGGAGGAGACATCCCCGCTACTTGTATTTCTGCAATCTTTTATCTTTCTCTTCTCTTTGTTGTAAAGGAAGCTTCCCAGTTATGGAAAGCTAAATCTTCTGTTGGATCTTCCTTGTAGGTACTTGATGTAAATATCTTTTTTTATTTATTTACTGATGTTTTGTGTGTTCACTGTGCTATCATAACTTCATTCTGCCATGCTTTTGCCTTGATCATGTAGATGCATGTGTTTTTAGGATCATTCAACAGTGTAAACCGGTCTGATTCTTAGAACTTGATAGGATGGGGCTAGTTTGTCATATTTTCATGAGGAATTGGGGTACGGTAACCTAGTTGTTGTATGTTTGTCTTAATGCGGTCCTGGCCGAGTTTAGTCCAACAAGAGGAATCTGCGGACGATACTTGATCAGGATTAGGCTAGACTATCATGAGTGTCGAAACCTACCCTTCGGCGGAAGGGCGACGTGAGGGCTCACGGGTGTGTCTTCCAAGAAAGGAAAATGCGCGGAGTCACCACCAACGTTTATTCGAGGAAAATGTCGGAAAAACCGGAAAAGGTGTGGTCTACAAGCTTTATGTGTGAAAGGTTCGGGAGTTGTTTTTATCTTTTTTGCAAGATATATTTTGACTGAATGAAAGGTCATTTAAGGCATTGGACCATTAAACGATCTTTCGATTCTTTTGAAAGGAGAGAAAACATTAAGGCATTGGACCATTAATGATCTCTTGGTTTCTGAAAGAGGTGACAAAGCTTATGTGTTGGTTTTAGGTCTTTAAAATCCACGTTTAACCAATAAAAGTGAAAAGGACCATTTCAAGGCGTTGGACCTTAAAAATGGTTTTTTAGGTGATGACAAAGGCTTGGTTTATGAATTGATTTTAGCCTTAGTTTCACTTTGGTTATTAGTCAATTCGATTAAGAAAGAAAATCCCAAAGAAAAACGTCCGATTGATTTTTTTATTATTTTATTTAAAGATATATTTTTTTATTATTATATTATTATTTTGCCTCTTTTTGGTTTTAAACGTGGTTACGACATGAAAGATCAGCCGGATTTTATTCTAACAGAAATTAAAAGATGTTTCAACTCAAATGATCGGTGGAAATTTATTTTATTTTTTGATTAGGCGAGAAAGTGACTTAAATAAATGACTAAAGCACGTCAAAATGGGGTAGGGAAAGCAAATGAAATAAAAATAAAAGCACGCGAAACAAGTGGGGACCACTAAGGGTACATAGAATGAATTGAAAAGGTTCGATTTCGGGAACTTACCGGTTGAAGACCAAAGAACGACGAAGAATGAACGAAGAACGATGAAGAACGGTGGAAAACCTTCGCGAAATCGCCCACGGAAATGTCTCGGAAGCGTTACGAAAGCGCCTCGGCTTGGATTTTCTTCACGGAAACAATTTTTCTCACTAATTTTAAGTGATTCTCAGATACCAGGAGGGTTGAACCAATTTGTTCTGCCCTCCTTCCCCTATTTATAGGGGAAAAGAGGGAGGTGGTTTCCGCCCAGCTCGCCCAGGCGAGCTGGGTTACTTCCACCAGAAGGCACCACCTTCTGTTGGAACATCCTGGAAGGCCCAAGTGAGCCTGATTGCTATTTGCACACCCCTGCTTACTAAATACACCCATCTGCCCTTTTTTTGCAGATTCTTTTTCGGTAATGTTACGAAAATTTACGAATTACGTAACGATACTTGTTTTCTTTCCGTAATGTCACGAAACCTTACGGATTACGCAATCGTCCCCTCTTTGGCTTCTGGAATGTTATGAAACTTTACGGATTGTGCATTAACACTTCCTTTCAACTTCCGACATGTCGTGAAACTTCACGGATTGCCTAACGATGGGTGTCAAGTACCTCGAAGTGGTCAAGCGAAGGTCGCATCCCACCAAACAAATGGTCCCCAGATGAAATTAGGGTATGACAGTTGCCCCTCTTTACTTGTCTTTTATTGGAGATAAAAAGGAAGTAAAGATAAGACATTAATTTCATTCGAGCGGAACACCATTCGGCCGTTCAATATCCCCACCAGCGGAACCTGCAAAAATTTTGAAAATGATTAGCACCGAACGACCAACTTCATCCTGATGCTGTCGAATTCGTTCCTCTCGATTGACAAAAGGCGCGGATGACCATAAGGTATCTCCGCATGTCATCAGGCCTGCCGCCTTTGGATGGCAAAAAGGTGTGTGGAATGATCATAATTTGTCTCCGCATCGGGCTCGCCGCCTCTAGATGATGAAAGGTGCAGAATGACCATAATTTATCTCTGCGTGCCATCGGACACGATCGTCTCCGGATGGCGAAAAGGTGTGGAATGACCATAATTTGTCTCCGCATGTCATCGGGCTCGCCGCCTCTAGATGACAAAAGGGCGCAAAATGACCATAATTTGTCTCTGCGTGCCATCGGACACGATCGTCTGGGGATGGCAAAAAGGTGCGGAATGACCATAATTTGTCTCCGCCTGTCACATGACCTCAGGGTTAGTATGACAGAGATTGTAGGGCGGCCGAACAAAGCGAGGCTCTTGCTCCTACATATCCTCAATGAGGAACTCAGACATACATAGTTCTAGATAACTGTGAGAACCCTAGGGCCTTCCCTTGGATCTCTAGCCCAATCTACTTGGAGTCTTCTACCCAATGCCCTTGCAGGATAGGATTGCATCACTACCTTATTCAAAGCAATGTAGTGGATAAAGAAAATGGGGAAGATGAAGAAAACTCAGGAAACTATATGAGAAATGCAAAAATCAGAGAGTGGAAGTGGGAAGTGACAGTGATTGTGGGGCGTGGGAGTCACCCTTTCTTAAATAAGGGAGAAAGGTGGTAAGCTGAAAAGTTATTAAGGTGGGAAGTTGGAAAATTGGGGTTTTTAATTTTCAATTCATGAGCCATTCGCTCAATGAAAGGGGATTCTGCTGAGTGGAATGGCTCCAGTGTCGTCACCCTCTCTTTTTTTGCCAAATTTTCACTAAGCCAAATTTCATCCGTCGAGCAAAATTTTGCTACATAATTTTTTTAGATTTCTTACATAGTCTATTCAGCGAAATTAGTTCCACCGAGTGAAATATGCCTTGTTTCAAACCTAAATTTTACCATATTTCTTACTTCAAATGGCTAAGCGAAATTCTATTTTTCTCAACTAAAGATTTTCCCTCCCAAGGTCAAATTTGAAAATTTGTTAATTGGCTAAACAAAATATGATTTCGCTTAATGAAATGTTGGCAGTGAGAACTCATCCCTATATGCCTTGCACTTCCACTTCTATTCTCCTCGAAATTGCAAATGCATCACAACACAATATATACAAAACAAAACAAAATTCTAAATATTCAAAAAATGAGAAGAGCTAGGTTGTCTCCTAGTTAGCACTTGTTTAACATTACTTAGTTTGACGCCTGTATGTCATGGATTTGTTAGATTAATCAAAATGGTGAGTCTTTCATCTTCACCACCAAGGCTTTAATATTTTTCGATTGCTAATCCAAGATCTTTGTGTAATGGAGTCTTCTAACTCCACTGCACTGTATGGCTTGATATCCTTTACCAGGAAAGGAACTAACCATTTAGATTTCAATTTTCCAGGGAAAAATCTCAACCTAGAATTAAACAATAAGCATTCATTCTTATTTCTTCCACTGCACCATATGGCTTGGCATCCTTATGCTGAATCTTCTTGTCATGATAGACTTTGATTTGTTCCTTGTACAATCTTGAAGACTCATAAGTGTTCCTTCTCATTTCTTCCATGTCAAGGAGTTGTAGTTCGCTTTTCTCTTCGGAAGCTTTTAGGTCTAAATTTAGAAACATCAAGGCCCAATAAGCTTTATGTTCTAACTCCACTGGAAGATGATATCCCTTACCATAGACCATCTGGAATGGGGAAAGACCAATAGGGGTTCTATAGGTTGTTTTGTACTCCCAGAGAGCATCATCCAATTTAGTATACCAATCTTTTCTAGAACTGGCCATAATTTTTTCCAAAATTCTCTTTGTCTCCCTGTTTGAGACTTCAGCCTGACCATTTGTCTGTGGGTGGTTGTTAGTCGATGAATACGACTAACTTTTGTGTATAAAACCTGTGTAAATTGTATCAAACTCCTCCAAGTTATGGTTATTTTGTAATGTTGTAATTACTTTTTGTTCAAGATAGGTAACAAATACTTAGTACTCCCATTCTGTGTGTTTAATAATCATTTCCTCTCAATTTCGAGTTAATTAGGCAAGATTGTGAAGTGTTGATTTTCATCCGCTCGCTAAGCCAATCGGCTGGCTGAGTGCAACACTCCTTTTGCTGAGTGCGAGGAAGAATCTGGAAGAAGGACGAGCTATGAATGTTCGCTGAGCGAGGGCTAATCCCGCTAAGCGCACCACTTGAGTCCATATGCTGAGCAAAAAGACACGTGCTAAGCCGAAATTCACTAATGCGCACTAAGCAAACCAGAGTTGCGCTAAGCGTGCAAGCACTAGCAAGGCCATCTATTTAAGCCTGAAATCAGAAATGGAGAGGGAGTTTGGGCAATTCTCGAAGCTTTTGCATGTTTAGAGATTTCTAGAGAGAGAAAGGTCCAAGTTTCAGGGAGTTTTGAGAGCCTTTGCTGTGAGAAGACTGGCAGAGAACTGAGCGAGAAGAGGAAGCCATCCTGAAAGCATGAGATGAGTCTGTGAGTGATTGTGAGGTTCTAGAGGTGGAAGAGACATCCCCACTACTTGTATTTCTTCAATCCTTCATTTTTCTCTTCTCTTTGTTGTAAAGGAAGCTTCCTAGATATGAAGAGCTAAATCCTCTATTGGTTCTTCCTTGTAGGTACTTGATGTAAATACTTGTATATCTATTTAATGATGCTTTATGTGTTCTCTGTGCTATCAGTACGTCATTTCTGTGTGCTTTTGCCTTGATCACGTAGATGCATGCTTTGTTAGGATCATTCAACAGTGGAAACTGGTCTGATTCTTAGAACTTGATAGGACAGGGCTAGTTTATCATATTATCACGAGGGATCGGGGTATGGTAACCTAGTTGTTTGTATGTTTGTCTTAATGTGGTTCAGGTCAAGTTTAGTCCAAGAAGAGGAATCTAAGGACGATGCTTGATCAGGATTAGGCTAGACTATCATGAGGAATCGGGGTTTAGCATTTCAGGAGACACCATAGAACACATGAGCATTGTTAACTAGAGAATATCCTTTTAACATCAGGCAGCTAATAGGAAGACCAACATGTTGTCTACTTGTCTTTACACATCATTACTCACGTGATTTTCCTTTTAATAGTTAGTTTACATACCTATGCATAGTTGACACATCTCTTTTCATACTAGACACCTATTCACTGAATATAGCTTTACCAAGTAACACAAGTTCCCCGAGAGTTCGATACTCGGTTCTTACCGTTTTATACTACTTACGCAATCCGGTGCACTTGCCGGGTTCAAACAGTGGTAAAGTGATGCAACCTTGTGCCTAACACTATGGTGCTCCAATGCCTTCTGTTGTTACACATTGCAAAAATGGGAATGCCCCTATCACTGATGAGAACTCTAGGAGTTCCAAACCTATAAAAAAATATTTTTCTTCAAAAATTGAATTATTGTCTTTGCATTAGCTTTTTGTGTGGCAATGGCTTCTGCTCATTTTGATACATAGTTCACTGTTACAAGAATATATTCATTGGAATGTGAGGATGATAATGGTCCTACAAATTCTATCCCCAACAGTAAAAAACTTCAACTTCAAAAATGTTGTTCAGGGGCATCTCATTCCTTCATGAAATTCCTCTTGTTCTTTGGTATTTATCATGTTGTTTCACATACAAATGTGCATCTTTGAATATTATGGGCCAGAAAAATACTTCTTAGAGACCTTGGCAGTAGTTCTTTCTCCATTAAAATGGCCCCCATAAGGTGAATTGTGACAATGCCAAAGAATGCTCTTGGCTTCCACTTCAATGACACACCATCTTATCAAGTTATTTGCTCCAATCTTGAACAAGTGAGGATCATCCCACACATAATGATTAGCATCCTTAAAGAATTTCTTCTTTTGATGGCAATTGAGTCCCTCAAGAATTACTCATGTGGCCTTGAAATTTGCCATATCAGTAAACCAAGGTCTTTCTTGCACTGCTAGAAGCTTTTCATCAGGAAATTCTTCTTGTATCTCAACTTTGTTAACGGTCACCTCACTATTGTTCAATCTAGAGAGATGATCAACTACAACATTCTCATTGTCCTTCTTATCTTTGATTTCCAAATCAAACTTCAGCAACAGTAAAACCCAATGAATAAGTCTAGGTTTAGAATCCGATTTAGTTAACAAATACTTGATGGCAACACGGTCAGTATATACTATCACTTTTGAGTCAATCAAATAAGCTCTAAACTTTTCCAATGCATACACTATGGCAAGTAACTCTTTCTCAATAGTTGCATACTTCACTTAGTGTTCATTAAGCACCTTGCTAACATAGTGTATAGGATGAAAAATTTTATCCTTTCTTTGGCCTAGTACAACTCCTATTGCATAATCACTTGCATCACACATAAGTCCAAAATGTAAGGACCAATCAGGTGCAATGGTTATTGATGCTCGAATTCAGAAAAAAAAACTTCTTTGAGCCGAGTAGCCATATGGTAGTATCTCATCATATGTGGATCTTTGGTCTGATATTCTCCATTCAACTAACCTGTGATGAGTTTGGAGTTGCCCCAACACTTTAGGTACTTAGCTCCTACTTTCTTATCCAATCTTAGGCCAGCTAAGAAGACTTCATACTTAGCTAGGTTGTTTGTCGTTGCAAACTCAAACCTCAGGGATTATTCTAGGATTACTTCATCTACGCTTTCTAGGATGACTCCAGCGCCACTCCCTTTTTCATTGAATAAGCCATCTACATAGAGTTTCCACCACTCAGATTTTGGTTCTGTATTGCTTATTAACTCGACTATGTAGCATGCTAGGCACTGAGCCTTCATTGGCCCCCTTGGTTCATATTTGAGCCCAAACTCAGCTTACAATTTATGATTCCTTCAAAACTATTTGGATAGGGTGGTTGATTCGAACCATGATCTGATGACTTTGGATATATGGTCTTAGGCTTCTAGCAATTGTGACTAGAGCCAAGGATAAATTTTCTATCATTTGATATTAAGTATTTGCATTTTAGGACTTGATTGACGTAATAGATGAGATTTTGAATTTTTTTCATCTTCTACCATGATCACCAAACTTATAGCATGTTCAAATACTGCTAGGTATAGAATTATCTCTTTTTACTTGGTTGGGGTTTGGTGAGGATGGGCAGTGAAGTAAGGAATTGTTTGAGTTTGTGAAAGTGAGCTTCACACTCCTCATTCCACTTGTTTCCCTCTTACTTTTTCAACAATTTGAAGAATGGTTTGGTTGTGTATGCAACTCTTGACAGGAATCTAGACAATGTTGCTAGTCGACCAATGAGTCTTTGTACTTCTTTTAGAGTGTTCAAAATTCTCATTGCAATAATGGTTGTGCACTTCTCCAATTTGGCTTCAATTCCCCTATAAGTAAGCATGAAACCCAGAAACTTCCATCCTTGTACCCTAAATATGCATTTTTTTCGGGTTTAGCTTCATGTTGTATTTCCATATCTTAGCAAAGATTTCTACTAAGTTTTTTGTGAGAAAGATGGTGCTTCTACATTTGACCACCATGTCATTAGCATAAACTTCTCGATTCTTTCCCAATTGATTGGTGAATATTTTGTCCATCAGCCTTTGATAAGTGGCTTTAGCGTTCTTAAGGCAGAATTCCATAACCGAATAGCAATAGTTAGCCATGTTAGTCATGAATGGAGTTTTCTCCTCATCTTGTTTGAACATCACGATTTGATTGTATCCAGAATACGCTTACAGAAAAACTAAGAATGAGGAATTCAAATGCTCCACCGACCAAGTGATCTATACTCGAAAGCAGGTAAGAGTCCTTAGGGTAGGCTTTGTTTAGATCTGTGTAGTTAGTACACATCCTCCATATCCCATTCGGCTTTCTTAACATCACCATATTGGCTAACCACGTGGCGTATTGAACTTCTCTAATGAACCCTACATTTAGCAATTTTCTTGATTCTTCATCCACGACTTCTCCCCGTTCTGGGTTGAGTTTCCTCTTCCTTTGTGCAACATATCTAGCTTCAGGATAGATAGCTAGCTTGTGACAATAGAATTTAGGGTCGATTATCGGCATGTCTAATGCGGACCATGCAAACAAATTTGCATTTGCTGCTAGTATCAGGTTATTGATTATTCAACTTATGTATTCATTTGGCATCCATGTTTTGTACATTGGGATGATTTCTTATTGAGTTAAAAAAGTTTGACCTCTCTTGTCATCTTTGCTCTTTGTTTTGCATCCCTTGGATTGTGTTTTGCATCACCCATATTGTTGTAGAGGGAAATACACGCCACCAGTTGTGCCTTAGGATCTATTTCCTTCTTCTCTTTGCCAATTCTAAGGCTTGCAGCATTCTCTTGATCATGATGAGGTGTTGAGTTAATGGCATCCAACTCATTGAGCGAAGGACGCCCTATAAGTATGTTATATGACGTGTGGGTATCAACTAAGAGGTATTTGATCATGATGGATTTTGATTCTTTCTCATCCTCCAAAGTGGTCAGTAAGTGAATGTACCCTATCATGCTGGTTGTCTCTTTTGCAAATCCTATGAGTTCTCCGGTATGCTCTATTGTTGAAAGGCTGACGAGCATAAGACATCAGTCGAACTTCCATTGTTTAGTAGGACTTTGTGCCCTAGGAAGTTTGCCACCTTGACTTTGACAACCTCAGGATCATTAAGGCATTGCTCGATGTTTCCAAAATCCTTATCTATGAATGTGATGGGTGGCATGCCTCTGGTGGGCTTCTTCTTAACTTCCATCGAGTTGATCATCTTGAGGCTACACACGTAGCATTTACACACCAAATTTGAGCTTCCTCCTTCTGCAAGTCCTCCAATATCGAGTCATTTCTTGTTCTCGCTCCTGATCATGTAGACAGCCTTTGTCTTTAACAAATCTTTAAAAATACCCTTTTTGGAGCAACATCTCTATCTTGTCCTCAAATTTGAATGGAGACTAAAGAGAATCTTTTCATGAAGTTACATAGTGGCTCATCTTCTTCTTGTCGAATATTTGTGAGTGCTACTGCAGTAAGGTGATACGGTCTACTTGTCGCGTATTGATCTCTGAAATGCATAATGAGTTTCACGAAGGAGTGTATTGAGTTTCTCGGCAGAAAAATGTACCAATGAAGGGTTGCGCCCTTCAAGGTAGTTAGGAACACTCGATAGATGAGGGCATCATCATTTGTGAACAAGTTTATATGTGTGATGAATGCATCCACATGTTCATCTAGGTCCGAGAGTCCGTCATAATAGTCTATGTTCAATGTCCCATCTAGGTGGCAGTTGTGCTTCAATGATCCTATCAATGAAGGGATGAAGTTGATTCCTTATATTTGCTATTTTTTACAGCAATTGAGTGACCAATGATGTTCCTTCTCTCCATGTTCTGTCACCTTCATTGGTCCCAGTCTGGTGAGTTTGATGAATAACAACTATAGAGATCGAGTGTGTCAAGTGGTCATCCTAAAGCTTTTGGTACTGTTCTTTGAGGACTATATATTTGGAGGTTCTCTATCTCTTGGGTGTTCTTCTATTTTAGTGCATCCATCTCCCTTTATAGGACGACAATCAACATGTGATCGTCAGGCACCTGACGCAAGAAGTCCACCACGGTTGCGGGGCTACCATTTTCTTTAATAATAGATAATTTCTAGATTTAGAGGCTATCTCTTATCTTTTAGTTGAAAGATAGAATTTCCCTCTTTTCTTATTTAAATATGCCATATTCTCTGAATCTAAGTAGCCTACTTGGTTGGTTATCGAGTGTGGAGGCCTATTGAGTCCCAGAAGGACATTGTTATTTTTTAAATTCATGAGAATTTTGTATGAGATTTTATTCTATTGGTAACTGAAAATATATAGCATTTATTGTATTTATCTTGCATTTTATGTTGTTATATAAATGGGTATTGAAAGAATATGTTTGGTATGATTTTTCTAGGCCTCTTGAAATTAATTTTGCAGGACTACCATTTTCAAGGGTCCCTATGGTAATCATTCAAATTGTGGTGGATGTCTATCTCTGTGGTGGTCTTTCTTGGTTGGCTGCGGGGGTGTTATCACCATCCACAACCATTGATGGTGGTCGAAGGATAATTTTTCCCTTGCCCCGTGGTGGGTGTCAAATGTTCTTACCAAATTTGATAGAACTTTCTCACAACAATTGTTCTCTGTGAGCTCCTCCACAAATGGTGGTGGTACCTGTAATGACACTCTAACGCTCAAGTTATTGGTGTTGAGATAAGCAAGTATTAGTGTATGAGTGGAATGAGAGTGAATTGCCTGAACCTTGATGAACCCCTTTTATAGAGGTGAAATTGGATGCTTAGATCTTCAATTTCCCTTTAGAGATAATATAATTAGGGAAATGTATGATTTTATCTTATCTTTTGTTTAATAGTAGATAATTGCTGGATTTAGAGGCTATCTCTTATTTTTTAGTTGAAAGAGAGAATTTTTTTATTTCCTTATTTAAATCTGTCATATTCTTTGAATCTAAGTAGCCTACTTGGTCGGTTCTTGAGTGTGGAGGCCTCCTGAGTCCCCAGAAGGACATTGTTATCTTTTAAATTCATGAGAATTTTGTGAGATTATATTCTATTGGTAACTAAAAATATATAGCATTTATTGTATTTATCTTGTATTTTATGTTGTTGTATGAATGGGTATTGAAACTATATGTTTGGTATGATTTTTCCTGGCCTCTTGGAATTTTTTTTTTGTATGAATTCCACATGCATTATATAACTTTTGATAAATTGAAATTGTTTATTGTTGTTCTGGAATTTATTTTAGATAATTTTTTATATACTTGGGAAATTAAAGGGAATTTTCCTTCCATAAAATTTTTTATATCACTAAAAAATTTAATATATATATATATATATATATATATGAGATCAGCGGAATAAGATCAAACGGACAGATAGGAAGTAAGGATGCAGTATGATAAATGAAAGCGAAATATAAACTGTAAAGCAGATATCAAGGGCACACCGAAACGGCTTACAAACCCAGGTTTTTGAAAACAAGGAAACCGAAGCGGCGGCAAAGCCGCACAGGATCGGTGAGGGGAGAAGGGAGATATGAAAAACAGAACTTGAAATTTATTGAAACTGAAAGAAAAGCTTACAAAGAGTTTTTCCCTAGGCAGAGCTTCTCTCTCTAAAAACCTGATTCTGAGACTATCTGAAACGGTGCCTCACAAAGGGAACGAGGACTCCTTTAAATAGACTCAATTTTTACTGTTTCTATAGTGTCGGTAATGTTTACCAGAACTGTTACAAAACTTTTACAAAATACATTACTTAGAAGATTCTGACAAATTAGTTACAATAATTCATGATTATTACAACTAATTAATCGTCGTCTAATGATATACCGAAACAGTCATCTTCATTCTGGTAGAATGGATCGTCTTCTTGGTCATCATTAGTCTCTGATGATTCAGCTTCCTTCTTGGAAGGTTCTTCTTCCACTTCCTGTTGAAGTAGTTGGAGAACTTCTTTGAGATTCTGAGCAAGACTCTCTTTAGATTTTGAGCTTGCTAAGAATGCTGCCAGTTGAGACTTCTGATTCAGGAACAGAGATGTCTCTGGATCAGCAGGTTTAAGGAACTCAGGATTGCTCTGGAACCAGTTCTTGACTTGATCTGGAGCAGCCTTTGAAGTATCGAATTGTGACCACCATTTTACAAAGGCGTGTCTCTGTAACGGTGGATATTGCTTGCTGTTTTCAGTTTTTCCGTATCCGTATTGCCATGAAAAAATCCATGACAAGGAAAAACTAGAAAAGTATTTTAAATATGCTGGAATACGTGATTCCTTGCTATTATAGAGCTTGTTGAATTGTTGGAATCCCTGTTGGACTTCTTCTGGGAATATCTGTGGAATTGGTCCGAAGTAGTTCCACCATTGGAGGAACCAGTTTGGAAAATTATACACAGTATTATTTTTGAAGTAAATTAGCCATGAATGCTTGAATTTACTATTTTGATGCCAGAACACATTGATCCAAGCGTCGATGTAATCCCAATAATTATATCCTGCGGGGTCAAATGGAGCAGAAAATTTTTTGGGTTGGTTTAGGTTTGAGCCATAATGTCGTGGCTGCATAACCTTTAGGATTTGGATTGTGGAATGGGTATTTAGATTTGGATCTTTGGGGTCTTTGAAGTGTTTAATAGATACTGAGTTCGTATCTATTAGAATGAATTCGTAGAATTTACGGGTTTTGTTTGTGGCTATTGGCCTGTAATGGAATCCTGGGGGGAATACTTTGGCGGTTGCTTTGAAGGGATTCTTGTCCCAGTATTCTGGTTCCATTTGTAAAACATTGAAAAACTTGTTTTTTGAAATATAACTGTTGCTGGGTTGTGATGTTGATTCTTGTTGAGTCAACGATTGGCTTGGTCTTTGGTTGCAGACAGTTTTGGTCTGTTTGGCCTTTTGGATTTGTTTTTGCAGATCTGTTTCAGAATCATCGTCTGATTCTGAGGCCATTTCTGCCCAGGTCTTTTTGGCCAATTTTGGTATTTTGGTGAGGCCTATATCTTCTAAGGCCAAGAGAGTTTGTATTGACCAGGCATAGTCAGCCACAGTCTGTTTGGTTGTTGTTGGTTTTGGGGATTCCTGAGTTGATGACTCATGTTTGGCGGTAGTTATCTGGGTCAATGACCCTTCAATCTTTCCTTTCTGGGTTGATGACCCAGTCTGGGTAGGTGACCCAGAAGATGTTGTAGTTGCCTTTTTGGTTATTGGCTCTGGTAGAGCCAGTAGAACCTCTTTACCTTTTGTACTGGATCTTCCTCCTCTGCCGGAGGAACTAGACACCTTAGGAGGCATCGGGAATTTTCTGTAAAAATTCACGGGTGAGGTAGTCAGGTAGAGAGTTGGAAGAGCCCTTGATATATTCTATATTAAAATCAAAGACACTTAAAATTGCTTGCCATCTTGCAAAAATCTGTTTTGAGGCAAGGTTTTTTACATCCTTCTGTAAAATGTCTTTGGCTGATTTGCAGTCAACCCTTACTAAACATTTTTGATTTAATAAATCAGATTGAAATTTGGAAATGCATAAAACAATTGCTAAAACTTCTTTTTTAACAGTTGAATACTTTAATTGTGCAGGATTCCAATGTTTTGAAGTATATGCGATGACATGTTCTTGACCATGTATTTGCTGTTTGAGGATACCACCGTAACCGATGTCTGATGCATCAGTTTCGACAACTTTGAATGCCTGTGGAATGGGAAGATACAGGCATTTTATGGATTGGACTTTGACTTTGATTTCTTTAACTGTTTGGGTATGGAGGTCAGACCAAGGAGGCGGATTTTTCTTTAGCCTATCATGCAATGGTTTGACAATATTATTTAAGTAGGGGACAAATTCTCCTACGTAATTTAGACAACCTAGAAATCTTTGTAATTGGGTTTTGTCTAAGATTTGGTTGGGAATTTTGCTAGCAAACTCTATTGACCTGTCGATTGGAATGATTGTACCTTGATAAATATTGTGACCAAGGAATCGAATTCGAGTTTGGAAAAGATTAATTTTTGATTTGGAGACTGCCAAACCATTTTGTTTAATGATATGGATGAAGGTTTGGAGGTGTTTGAAATGTTGGTCAATGTTTTGGGAAAAGATTAAATCATCATCTATGTAGACAATGACAAATTTTGAATAAGGATTAAAAATATCATTCATAATTTTTTGAAATTCTGAAGGGGCATTCTTCAGTCCGAATGGCATCACATTCCATTCATATTGCCCGAAAGGTACAGTAAACGTTGTTTTGTACCTATCTGATTCTTGGATTTGGATTTTCCAAAATCCAGATTTCATATCAAATTTTGAAAATATCTTTGCAGAATTTAATCTGTTAAGCAAATCCTTTTTGTTTGGAATAGGATATCTAATCCATTGTAATGCTTGATTTAGTGGTTTGTAATTTATGACTAAGCGGGGTGTTCCTCGCTCAATCTCAGATTGTTTGTTGACATAAAAAGCCGCACAAGACCATGGGCTTTTGCTTTTCCGGATTAGGCCTTTATCAAGCAAATCCTTGATTTCTTTTTGACAGTATTGAAGAAGTTCTTCATTCATTTGGATTGGTCTGGCTTTGGTGGGGATTTGTTTTTCCCTAAAGTCTTTCTCATAAGGGAGATCAACAATATGTTTCTTTCTATCCCAAAATGCATGTGGCAATTCAGAACAGACGGTCGATTCAATATGTTTTAATAAAGACTAAATTTTTTTCTTTTACTTGGGGTTTTCCCAGTTGTATCTGAATATTATTCAAAGATACTTCTTCTTTTAAGAAGTTAATTTGATTAATCTTATTTTCTATAAGATTTATATTTCTGGAAATTGGTTTAGTAGAAAAATTAAATATGATTTTTCTTCCTAAATAATTTGTGGTTATTCCTTCATTAGATATTTGGATGGGAAACAGGGCTCTAATGAAGGGCGTTCCTAAGATTACTTCATTCTTAAGGTTTTTTACCAGAAGAAAGTTTTTGTTAATCTTAAGACCTTGGTTTTCAATGATTGCATTTGATAGCTTGAAATTAATTTTTAATTTTGAGTCGTTTGCCGTACTTAATTTTTTTGAGGTTTTCTCAAAGAATTTTGTAGGAATTAATCCTTCTAAAATGCAGTTTGAATCAGCCCCTGTGTCAAATAGGGCCATTGTTTCTAAAACGAAATCGTTAATAATTATTTTTATGTTTATGTAAAAATTTTGGATTTTAATCTTGTTGATTAATCCCATAAACATATCATCTTCTAAATTTTCTGGTTGGTTTTCCTCACTGTTGTTGGCACTTTCAGGATCACTATCTTCCTCAAGCTGAGAAAGAATGATCTGATGAATTTCTTGTTGTTGACGAAGTTCTTTTACTTCTCTTTTTAGATTGTTTATCTCTGTTTGCAGATCTTGGATTGTCGTTGGCTTGGTTGAAGAATTTTCTAATCTCTTGAGTATGTTACTTACATCGAATTTGTTGTTTGTGATAAAATCCTTTTGCCTAGGTTTTACCTCTAATGTTTTCTTAAGTTTTTCCAGGAAAACCTTCTTTTCCTGGGGGTCAGGTATGGAATTGATTGCCTTAAACAAGAGATCTTGTTCTCTCGTTAGAGTATTGATTTGCCCATCATCATCATCTATTGATGATAGTTGGTCATCCTGTTGGATTAGATTTAGGTTTTCATCGGAAGGCTCGGAGGATGAAGTTTTTGTTTCTTCCTCTGAGGTTTCTATAAGAAAATTGTTTATTTGTTCTTCAATTGCTGGTTCTAGGTTGAGGTTTCTTAACTTCTTTTTTAGTCTACAATATTTGCTGATGTGGCCTTGTTTTCCACAATTGTAGCACGTTATTTTTTATTTTGTTTTTTGTCTAGGATTTTCTATTTCTCTACTGGTTGATGGTTTGTGTGAGTATCTCCTCTTTGGAAATCTCTTTGTATTGACTGGTTTATTCTCATGGATTTCTTTTCTTGAAGATTGTTTTTTATTTTGCTTTGGACAGGCCGGTAGACCAAATTGTTCGCAGAAAGAACCTAAATCTTTCTTTGTTTGAGCCTTTTCTTTGGCTAATTGCCTCTGAATTTTGTCATCCTGACAAATTTTTAAGGCTACCTTTTGAACGTAAGAAATTAATTGGCCATAGCTTAAACTTTCATATGGAATATCTCCACTGGCAGATTGACTATGGATTTTATCTCTAACCTTGTCTCCTAATGATCTGGGAAGACCGGCTAGAAATTTTTCTTTCCAAAAAGGTTGTTGACTATCTTCTTTTCTGTAAACCCTAGTTAGGAAAGTATCTCTGTACCACCTAAAATCTTCTAAGGTTCTACACTTAAGATTTGATAATAATTCTGCAGACCTATCTTTCCACAAGGATGGGTCTCCAATGAAATGTTGGGCTATTGTAAAAATTAATGTGTTAACAGCGTCAGGAATCTCTTTATCATCGTCATTAGTAATGACTTTTCCATTGGGATCCGTCTTAACTGCGCTGTAAATTTTTGACTTTTCTTCGTTAGTGAGATAATTATCCCACCATCCTTTCAGTTGTCCAGAAAATCCTGCCAGAAAGATATCTATAATGGTTTCTTCTAAACATTCATGGGAGGTTTGATAAGTCGTGGCTACCATGGTCATGTGTTGGAGTGTATTCATGATGTTATACTCCGTTTGTGCATCTATGTTCCATTCATAGATGTTGTTTGCACTAAAACTCTTAAAATTGTTTTCACCTCTTTCCTCTAATAGTAGGTCAGGGGCAGTTGGACGTTGATAATATAATTTGGAGGGTGTTTTCCAATGTTTGGAATTAATTGGATTTATATTCTTTTCTGATACTGATCCTATCTCAGTTGTGTTATCTAAGTTTTGGTCACTATCTTCATTAATAACATTAATTAATTTGGAGGTACTTCTTGTTACCATTTTGGAAGTATTTTCCGAGGCTTGGGGAGTATCTGGAATGACCTTAAGTAAACTACCAATCTTGTTAAGTAATTCACTATGGTTATCACCTACGCCTTCAATTAAGGATTTAGTTTTTCTAAGTTCCCTAATTTTTCGTTTAGCCTTCTCACTAACTTTGAAAGGTTTGAATAAAGGTTTTTCAATGGGGATACTTGGCGAAGCTTCCTCAATTGATTTTTGTTTAGGAACTACCTTAGTTTTTATGGTTTCTCCTAAAGCTTGTAAATATTTATTGGTATAATTCGCCTGTTCCATTAGGCTCTTGATGTCTTTAGAGGTTACTTCCTCGTTGACATCTTTTGTCTTGAATGGAATTGCCATGACAGGTTTATTGTTACTGTCTTTGATATTTGGTAGTTGATATTGTGTTGCGGGAGGTAATTCCGATTGGATTAACTCACCATCCTTAACTTGCCAATTTGTTATGACATTTGTTGTTGGATCACCTATGATGTCTTGTTTCCAAGGGTAATCTATATTCTTTCTGATGGCATAAGCATGAAACCAATCAAAGAACAGGACATTAATTTTGACTCGTTCGACAAATTCGTAGAACTTGTCTTGGATTTGTTTTCTGTTTGTACCCTTGTAATGTTGGAAAAACCATCTCCTTTGAGGTTCATTCTCCGGAGAATAGAAATCTTTCCTAAGGGTTTCCTTATCAATGCTAAAGTTGTCAGATAACATCATAAGGTTCCATAGAAGAGTATGTTGGGGATTGGATCGACTTTTGGTCGTCCTCTTGTTTTTGGTTGTATGTTGTTCTAGGTATGCTAGAAGTAGTGTCTATTCCTTGGAGGTTTACAGTAGGGAACTGGTTGTGTGAGTCAGATCTAGTTAGTCCTACTGGAATTGAACGGGTTCTAGCCGAAAAGACCTTCTGGCTGACTCATATTCAGACCTAGAGGCTTCTATCCTTGATGAAAAAGAATTTCTCCTATTGAAGGTTATCTCTACCTTTCCGGAGTTATCTTGCTTGATATGTTCTATGGTTGGAGCGGGTCGGGGAATAGACGGTGTTGCCTTATCCATAACCCATCTTTCGGGAAGAGTTACCTCATCCCATTTTATTTTTCTCGGGAGAGAAACGTTAGCCTTTGTCATATCAGTGATAAACAAGGTTGTTTCTCCTTTTTGAGGTTTTAACAGGACTCTAGATGCACAAGTATTCATGACCTTGTACTGGATCCTATAAATTAAGGCTGCTGGGATTGATCCTTCTTTCATGTCAAGGCCATGAAAGTGGATGTTTAAGAACAGAGAGTCAAGAATGTTTCTGTCCATCAGACTCACTGTTTTGTTTGGATAACAGTTAAAATATATTGGACCTTGTCCTAGGCTGGTTTCGACTGTTCCAATTAGGGAGTCTTCAAATTGATTATGCCTAATGTCTCTTAGACACATTAAAACCGCTGCATCTATGCCCATATCAATTAAGGGCTTGATGGCTACTTGTAACACAACCGATGTGTAGATATTTATACTTACGGCTATGTTCATAAATTGAATTTTTTGAAAGTAAATGAAATTCTTCCCCTATATCTTGTCCTAGAGGAATATTGTTTTCTACTGTTTTGATTATGTAATCAAAGTTGTGTTTGTCTTTTATTGTTTCAGGAACGTATAGTTGATCCTGAGGGATTTCTAGAATGTTCCAGTCATCCATGTTTTGATTGATATCTTCGAATCGGACTTCCTCATCGAAGAGATTGTGTTTTGGGGCGACCTCTTGGGTCTGGTTATCTTGATCATTTAATAAATTGGAGTTTCTTGAGGAAGATGATGAGGAGGAGTTTGAGCGAAAAGAGATACGGGAAAAAGATCGTAAAAGTCTAGACATGATTACAATATTCTCTAATATCTTTGCCCTCATTTGGTTCCATAGAAATATCTCCGTAAGTAAATATGTCACAAAATTTTTCTGGATCTGAATTATTTTTAAGAAAAACTCTTTTTTTTTTTTTGAAAAACAGTTTGAACGGCAATCCTATAGCCACCAGTGTATTATGTCTTGATATTTTGGTTAAACAGTACACCTTAGCCTTACCGCCCTTTATCCAACATGGGTCTTACTGCTACAGTACTATTCAACTAAAATATTAGACTGTTGTACTTCCAGGAAGTACTGTTCAAACACTTACTGTACAAATCAAAGTAAAATATTACTTGTACTATACAAGACTTTAGTTCCAGATCCATAAAATTTGTCAACATATGTCCTTACGGACAGTATTCCTACTTCCCCATCAGGCTCTGATATCAGAGATCAGCGGAATAAGATCAAACGGACAGATAGATTTTTTATATATATATATATATATATATATATATATATATATTACCGTGATACGCTCAACATGATGGAGTTGTACAAGAACTGCCTACTGCCGGTTAAATTGGTGGACCTAGAGAACTTGAAGGATAAGCTAGATGATAGAGAATTTAAAGTAAATAACTATAATGAAAAAAAAACTTTAAATAACTGGTGAACACTGATATATCACTTAATTAAATAAGGATAGATATGGTTTTACAATTAAAAAGTTTATAGATGATTAATAATAATTTTCAGAAGAAAAGTACACAAAAGGTAGCTTAAATGGAGTTAGTTTCTATATAGAAATCTAAATAAAATATTTGAAGAGACGAAACAGTAATTTATCATTTTTATAATTATGAATATATTATTTAAGATTTAATTTCGTCAGAAATATAAAATTTAAAATTTATTTAGTATTTTTGGAACTTTTGGAAGCGAAAATATGATTATTTCATGAAAAATCTATTTAGAGGGATAGAGTTGCCATTTCAAAATTAAAATTTAATTTTCCGAGTTCGTGTGATACTTTTACTGATTATTAGTTATAATTTTCAGAAATAGTCCTTCTCAATTTATTTGAATTAAATAACCTTCTTACTTATGTATTAATGAGGGAAGGTGTAAAATAGTGATTTCATTATCAAGATAATACATGATTTTTTTTTAGAAAATATCCAGAGGTATTAAAAGACCCTACCGCATTTCCATAATAATTATATGATAAAACTAATTATCTAGATTTATTATAGATTTTTAAATTAAGTTTGATAAACTTTGCGTCGTATAGGACCTTTTGCTAAAGTTCTTGTGAAATTTGTTTGATTTATTTGAAAATTTATAAATGAGAGGTGTTGTTAGTGTATTTTAAAAATAAGATAATTAAGATTGAAAGTGGAAGCCTTAAATACCTTCTATAAAATTTTAAAACTCCATGTGTTACCTGTTGTGAGTGGAAAAGTGGAATAAAGAATGTGACAAATATAATATAGAATATTACACATGAGGTTGCTTGTTAGGACCTCTCTCCCTGTATTTTATGAGGTTGCTTTGTAGGACCCATTTTATGACAAATAATGGGTGTTACATAGTGTGACCTCTGTCTTGAAAATTTATGAGGTTGCTTGATAGGACCTCATGCGTGAATATCCATATGGGTTGCTTCGTAAGATCTTTGTATTGATATTATTGGGGGATGCTTTGTAGAACCTCTATCTTGATTTTTTTTTTCTTAAGGTTGCCTAGTGGAACCTTGTGTGTTAATTCCTATAGGGATTGCTTATAAGAGTTTATGCCCACACTTTTGAGAATAAATTAAATGTGTGCAATAATGTATTTCCTCTCACAATTGTTAAGTTGCAAAGATTGATAATGGATGTGTATGTGAAGTGACTTATATTATATGTCGTGGTGAATTGTTTCATTCTTGAATTGTATACAAGGCAGGACCTTCTCTCTTCTTTCTTGAACCTACCCTTGCATTAGTTTGATTGTATTACTACGATGATTGTGGCTTTTGTTTAAGGGAATAGATAGGGGGCATCGTCATTTGGGAACTGTCTGACTTGAGTTTTTCGAGCCCGACCTCTATTATAGTAAGGCTTAGCATGAGCAACGACACATGTACATCAGAGATTTGAAGTTGACCTATGAGATTGATAGAGTCCCAGTATTCTCTTTAACGTGACTTTGATTTTGGCTTTTTTACTTGACTAGATGTGGGGGAGGCCATCTTATGTTGTTAGAAATTTGTCAGTGGCATCTACTACAAGGAGTTGTCCCTGGAGTACCATAGTCATAGAGTCTGAGTTAGAGGAGGAAGAGGATCCTTTAAAGGGACTTAGTTTTCTTTCTATGAATGCTAAAGTTTAAACATTTATTTTGTCTAAAGTTTTTTAAGTTTCTTGGATTTGTAGTGTTGCGGTGCACTTTAGTTTCATTGCTTGAAATTATTGGATTCGTTATAATAAAATTCCTAGTTGTTATTAAATTATATCTTGTGTTGTGAATGCATGGTCGTCACTAAATGACACTCTCTATGTATTCTGCAAAAGATCTTTAATTTTATACAAAATGTCCTTTTAATTTAATTTGGAAAATGTGATTTTTTTTGTAAATGTAACATTATGCATTCATAACACCACCAGATATAACCAAATAATAATGAGGAACTAGATGCCTCTGAAGGATCCTCTTCCTTGTCTGACTCAAACTCAATGACTATGGTATGCTTGGGATGACTCCTTGTAGTAGATGCCATCAATGACTCTCTAGCAACATAACTTTGGCACCCCCACATTAGGTCAAGTGGAAGAGCGAAAATCAAAGTCACAATAAAAATCAAAGAGAACACTGGGACTCCAATGATCTCGTAGGTCAACTTTAAATCTCTAATGTGCATGACTCGTTGTTCTTGCCAAACCTCACTCTAATAAAGGTTAGGATCGAGAAAATCAAGTTTGATGATTCCCAAATGACAATGATCTAGTCTCGTGAACAAAAGACAAGATCATCGTAGTCAAACAATCAACAAATGCAAGGGTAAACTCAAGAAAGAAGAGACAAGGTCGTGCCTTACATACAATTCAAGAATGACACAATTCACCACGACATATAATTTAAATAAACTCACACACATCCATTATCAATCATTTCAGCTTATAAATTGTGAGAGAAAATACATTATTGCACACATTTATTTTGTTCCCAAAAGAGTCAACATAACTCTTACAAGCAACCCCTATAGGAATTAACACACACGGTCCCACCAAGCAACCTAAGAATAAAGATGTGGGTCCTACCGAGCAACACACAATAATATCAACATGGATGTCCAACTTCAACCCCCAATAATATCAAGACATAGGTCCCACCACACAACTCTTATAGATATTCATGTAGAAGTCCTACCAAGCAACCTTATAAGTTTTCAAGACAAAGGTCCCACCAAGCAAACACATTTATTTTTCATAGCAGATCTCCTACCAAGCAACCTTTTAGGGCATAAGGTCCTATCAAGCAACCTTATGAGTATCATTCTATTTATTTATATTTCACATTCTTTGTTCCACTCTTAATAAGTAACACACTGGAGTTTTTAATTTTATAGAGACTATTTAAGATTACACTTTCAATATTAAATATTTTAATTTAAAAAAATAAAGCCACTAACATCACCATTTATTATAAATTTTAAAATAAATTGAACGAATTTTACCAGCAAGTCAGCAAAAGATCCTTAACAACGCAAAGTTTATTAAACTTTAAAAATATGTAATAAATTGGAATAATTATTTTTAACTTATAATTGTCATAGAAATTCAGAGTTATTTTATACCTCTGGACATTTAAAAAAATGAAATATCTTGGTAGTGAAATTATCACGTGTCGTAACCTACCCTTTGGTGGGGGTCCGAAAAGGCCAAAATCGATGGGCCAAAGCATTTGTCTCCAAGGGAAAAAATGAGCGGAGTCTCCACCAACGTTTATTCGAGGAAAATGTTAGAAAAACCAAAAAGGGGTCTGCGAGTTTTGAAAATGAGGGTTTAGGAGTTGCTTACGCGCAGGGAATGTATTAGCACCCCACGTGCCCGTCACAAACGACGATAACCTTTAATCGAGGGTGTAAAACATGACTTCAAAATTGTGTATTTTCCTTTTTTATATTTTTATGTGTTTTCCCTTTTTATATTTTTATTATTTTTTGGGGGTCGACAAGGGTGTTGCCCTCGCTCCTACGTATCCTTAGGTGCGATGAGGAATTCAGACCTACGTAGTTCTTTAAGTCTGAAATTTTGTTTGTTAAATTGATTTTATCTTTTTTGAAAGATTGATTTTAATTACGAACAAAATTTGTTTAAGGTGTTGTACCTTGAAACGATGTTTTAAACTTTTGAAAAGCGGATAGAATTGTTAAGGCGTTGGACCTTGAAACGATCTTCTCAAATATGAAAAGCGAAGAGAATCATTAAGGTATTGGACCTTGAAACGATCTCTTGATTTTTTTGATGAAATGAAGAAGTTTATGAGTTGGTTTTATTTTGGCCCCTTTTTTTGTTTATTAACCTTCAATCCCTTAAAGATAAATTGCAGCACTAACGATCGGTTAAAACTTACTTTACAAAAGAAAAACAATTACCGATGATAGGAGAAGGAGATGAAGATGCACACAACAATAAAGAGGACCCCTAAGGGTCCATGAATCATGTTCAAATTCTTAAAAGCAAATACTAACCGGACAAAGAACGATGTAGAAATCGATTGTGTTGGATCGAGTGACCTCAGAATTATTAAGAAGGGGGGTTGAATTAATTATTCCTAAACCTTTACTAATTAAAAAATTATTCTTCTAAGGATTTTACTAAATTGTTAAGAGAATGAGGATTAGAAGAGAAACTTAACAGAAAGTAAAAGCGGAAATTAAATGCACAGCGGAAAGTAAAAGAGTAGGGAAGAAGGAGACAAACACACAAGAGTTTTTATACTGGTTCGGCAACAACCCGTGCCTACATCCAGTCCCCAAGCGACCTGCGGTCCTTGAGATTTCTTTCAACCTTGTAAAAATCCTTTTACAAGCAAAGATCCACAAGGGATGTACCCTCCCTTGTTCTCTTTGAACCTAGTGGATGTACCCTCCACTAGAACTGATCCACAAGAGATGTACCCTCTCTTGTTCTCAGTCAAACCCAAGTAGATGTACCCTCTACTTGTACCACAAAGGATGTACCCTCCAATGTGTTGAGACAAAGATCTCAGGCCGTTAAACCCTAAAGACTTTGTGAATGGGGATACAAAAGAATTCTCAGGTGGTTAGTCCTTTGAAAAATTTTGTATTAGGGAATGGGAAGAATCAAACGAATTCTCAGACTATGTCGTTTTGAATTCTTTGACAAGGGAGAAGGGAGACACAAAAGAATTCAGGCGGTTAGTCCTTCGTTCTTTTGGAAAAGGGAGAAGAGAGACACAAAAAGAATTCAGGCGGTTAGCCCTTGGCAAATTCTTTTTGGCAAAGGGAGAAGAGAATGAAAAGATGAATAGCACAAGTTTTCAAGGTTTGGAAATCCAGAAAACTTCAGAAAGCTTTTGGTACAAAGAAGAAGAAGAAGTTCAAAGAGATTCAAGCCTTGTAAAGAATTGTATGAATAAGTGTTCAAGATTAATTGAAATGCAAAACAAAGCCTTACTTTTATAGACTCTTCATGTCTAGTCAAGAAGACCATTTAGAAGAGTTATAACTTTTAGAAAAACTTAAAACCAATTTGAAAAAGTCAAAAACCTTTTTGAAGAGTTACATCTTTTGGTTTATCAGAAACAATCACTGGTAATCGACTACCAAATTAGTGTAATCGATTACACAAAGCTTTTAAGTGAAAGGATGTGACTCTTCACATTTGAATTTGAATTTCAACGTTCAAGGGCACTGGTAATCGATTACCAAAACATTGTAATCGATTACAGCTTTTTGAAAATAATTGGAACGATGTAAATTCAATTTGAAAACTTTTTCAAACTCATTTTTCTACTGGTAATCGATTACAACAATATGGTAATCAATTACCAGAGAGTAAAAACTCTTTGGTAAAAGGTTTTGTCAAAAACTCATGTGCTATTCAAAGTTTTAAAAAAACTTTTTTAATACTTATCTTGATTGAGTCTTTTCTTCATTCTTGAATCTTGAGTCTTGAATCTTGATCTTGATTCTTGAGATCTTGAACCTTGAATCTTGATTCTTGATTCTAGGCTTTCTTCTTGAGTCTTGAATTCTTCTTGATTCTTGAACCCTTGAATTGTTCTTGATTCACTTGAGTTATTCTTTGATTGATCTTTGAGCTTTTTGTCATCACCTTTGTCATCATCATTGTTATCATCAAAATACCTTTGAATCACCTTTGATTCACCATGAAGCTTTGCTTCTACAATCTCCCCCTTTTTGATGATGACAACTTCTGAAATCAAGAAACACACACACACTTTTTCCTAGTCGATCACTCTCATAAATTCTCCCCCTTTGTTTTTGAATTTATGCTTATCTTAAAAATAAGTTGATTACTCATGTGAATTCTTGATTTAATCTCATTTCTCTCCCCCTTTGGCATCAACAAAAAGCCAAAGTGCGTATCAAACAAATTTAATTTAAACATCCATACAATGTTCATAAAAAATATCAACAAAATCATGAAGCAAGAAGCAAGAACCATGAAACCATGAAGCAAACAACCAAGCATAGATTAATTATAAACTCCACATAGTCAAATAACATACTTAATATTGGTCCAAACATACCATGCAAATAAGGAAATAGTAAATTGTTCAAATACCATAATAATATAGAGAATTATTTTGATAAGTCACTAACATCTATTAGTCCTAATTCTCTTCTAATGTTATAGAAGGTATCTTTACTTAGTGGTTTTGTAAAGATGTCTGCAAGTTGATTTTTAGTATCTACAAACTCTAAAACAGCATCACCTTTTAAAACATGATCTCTAATAAAATGATGCCTAATTTCTATATGCTTGGTTCTAGAGTGAAGAACTGGATTTTTAGATATGTTTATGGCACTTGTGTTGTCACATTTTATGGGAATGTGATCTAATACTATTCCATAGTCAGATAGTTGTTGCTTCATCCACAAAATCTTTGCGAAACAACTACCAACAGAAATATATTCTGCTTCTGCTGTGGATAATGCTACACTATTTTGTTTCTTGCTATTCCAAGAAACAAGTGCAGATCCTATGAATTGACATGTACCACTAGTGCTCTTCCTATCTGTTTTTGATCCAGCAAAATCTGAATCTGAGTATCCTACTAGGTTGCATAAAGAATTCTTAGGATACCATAATCCTAAACTAACTGTTCCTAATAAATATCTTATAATTTTTTTTGCTGCCATTAAATGTGAAAACTTTGGATCTGATTGAAATCTTGCGCATATGCATACACTAAACATAATGTCTAGCCTACTTGCAGATAAGTAAAGTAGAGATCCAATCATACCTTTGTATTGCTTTGGATCAACAGGTTAACTGGATTCATCTTTGTCAAGATAACAACTTGTATTCATAGGGGTAGCCAAGTGTTTTGAGTTTTCCATTCCAAATCTCTTAATGATTTCTTTGCAATATTTTGCCTGATTGACGAAGATCCCATCATTTGTTTGTTTGATTTGTAGTCCAAGAAAGTAATTTAACTCACCCATCATGGACATCTCAAACTCACTTTGCATATCAATAGAAAACTCCTTGCACAAAGATTTATTAGTAGATCCAAAAATTATATCATCAACATAAATTTGTACTAACAAGATATCATTATCCTTCTTTTTTATGAATAAGGTGGTATCCACTTTCCCTCTAGTAAAATTCTTTTCTAATAGGAATTTACTTAATCTTTCATACCAAGCCCTAGGTGCTTGTTTTAGGCCATAAAGTGCCTTCTTTAATCTATAGACATGGTCTAGTTTTTGTGAATCTTCAAACCCAGGAGGTTGTTCCACATATACCTCCTCCTGATTAGACCATTTAAGAAAGCACTTTTGACATCCATTTGATATAGTTTAAAATTCATAATAAATGCATATGCTAATAACATCCTAATGGCTTCTAATCTAGCTACAGGTGCAAAATTTTCTTCATAGTCTATACCTTCTTCTTGGTTATATCCTTTTGCTACAAGTCTAGCTTTATTCCTAATTACTATACCATTTTCATCCAATTTATTTCTAAATACCCATTTAGTTCATATGATTGGATAATCTGAAGGTTTTTCTACTAATTCCCATACATCATTTCTTTCAAATTGATTTAATTCTTCTTGCATAGCTACTATCCAATGGTCATCTATAATAGCTTCTTTAAAAATTTTAGGTTCTATTAATGAAACAAATGCCATATTATTGCATAAATCATTAAGAGAGTGTCTAGTTGCTACCCCTTTTGAGATATCACCGATGATGTTATCAAGAGGATGATTTCTTGAAGTTTTCCATTCTTTAGGAAGATTATCATTTTCTTGTGCTGTGTCATCTTGATCATCCTTGTCTTCATCATCTCTCTTTCTTTTCAGATTTCTTTCTTCATTTTGAGTATCTTACAAAGTATCTGCAATATCATCAACAAACTCCTTTCTCGGGGAGGTAATGTTAGTTTCATCAAAAGTAATATGTATTGATTCCTCGATTGTCATAGTTCTTTTGTTGTATATTCTAAATGCTTTACTATGTAAGGAATACCCAAGGAAGATACCCTTATCTTCCTTGGCATCAAACTTTCCTAGACTTTCTTTACCATTGTTTAGAACAAAACATTTACATCCAAAAACATGTAAATGTGCAATATTTGGTTTTCTATTGTTAAAAAGTTCATATGGGGTTTTCTTAAGAATAGGTCTAATTAAGGCTTTGTTCATAATATAACATGCGGTGTTAACTGCTTCTGCCCAAAAGTATTTTGGAAGAGGTGAGTCATTTAAAAGAGTTCTAGCAATTTCTTCTAGGCTCTATTTTTCCTTTCTACTACTCCATTTTGTTGAGGTGTCCTTGGTGCAGAAAAGTTGTGTTCTATGCCATACTCATCACAAAACATTTCAAAATCATTGTTTTCAAATTCACCTCCATGATCACTTCTGATGGAGATGATTTTGAGATTCTTTTTGTTTTGAATGACTTTGGCAAGTCTTCTAAATGCATGAAATGCATCATTCTTATGAGTAAGAAATAAAGTCCAAGTATATCTAGAATAATCATCAACAATTACTAATGCATAGTAACTTCCACCAAAACTCATGACTCTAGATGGTCCAAACAAATCCATGTGTAATAATTGCAATGGTTGAGTGGTAGAAACAATATTTTTAGATTTAAAGGATACTTTTGTTTGTTTACCTTTTTGGCATGCATCACATAACTTATCTTTTTCAAATTTTAATCTAGGAAATCCAATAACTAGATCTTTTGAAATTAACCTATTTAGATGATCCATGTTAATATGAGCAATTCTCTTATGCCATAACCATGGATCACAATCTTTACTTAAAAAGCATCTATCATTTACAGATTTTTGTTTTAGATCAATCATGTAGACATTATTTTCTCAAAAACCTATATGTTCAATATCTTTGTCATGCTCATGCTTAATAACACATTTTTCAGAATCAAAAGATACTTTATATCCTTTATCACATAATTGACTAACACTTAATAAAGTATGCTTCAAACCTTCTACAAGCAACACATTTTCAATAGGAGTAGAAGAACTCGTACCTATTTTACCGACTCCAATAATTTTGCCCTTGTTGTTGTCGCCGTATGTAACATGTCCACTTTTCTTGGGGGAAATAGTTGTGAATTTGGATACATCACCAGTCATGCGCTTGGAATATCCACTGTCTATGTATCATTTCTTCCTTATAGAATCTTCTTTGTTATTCTCATCAGATTTTGTCATGAGACACAAGTTGACTTGGTCTTCATCATGATCATTGAGTAACCTGTTCCTGAAAATACTTTTTAAAGACAGAATCTAAAGAGGCCATTCTACAAGAAACCTGCTCTGATACCACTTGTTGGATCGAGTGGCCTCAGAATAATTAAGAAGGGGGGGTTGAATTAATTATTCCTAAACCTTTACTAATTAAAAAATTATTCTTCTAAGGCTTTTACTAAATTGTTAAGAGAATGAGGAGTAGAAGAGAAACTTAACAGAAAGTAAAAGCGGAAATTAAATGCACAGCGGAAAGAAAAAGAGTAGGGAAGAAGGAGACAAACACACAAAGGTTTTTATACTGGTTCAGAACCAAACCGTGCCTACATCTAGTCCCCAAGCGACCGGCGGTTCTTGAGATTTCTTTCAACCATTTAAAAATCCTTTTACAAGCAAAGATCCACAAGGGATGTACCCTCCCTTGTTCTCTTTGAACCTAGTGGATGTACCCTCCACTAGAACTGATCCACAAGAGATGTACCCTCTCTTGTTCTCAGTCAAACCCAAGTAGATGTATCCTCTACTTGTACCACAAAGGATGTACCCTTCAATGTGTTGAGACAAAGATCTCAGGCTGTTAAACCCTTGATACTTTGTGAATGGGGATACAAAAGAATTCTCAGGCGGTTAGTCGTTCGAACACTTTTGTATTAGGGAATGAGAAGAATCAAAAGAATTCTCATACTGTGTCGTTTTGAATTCTTTGACAAGGGAGAAGCGAGACACAAAAGAATTCAGGTGGTTAGTCCTTCGTTCTTTTGGAAAAGGGAGAAGAGAGACACAAAAAGAATTCAGGCGGTTAGTCCTTGGCGAATTCTTTTTGGCAAAGGGAGAAGAGAATGAAAAGATGAATAGCACAAGTTTTCAAGGTTTGGAAAACCATAAAACTTCAGAAAGCTTTTGGTACAAAGAAGAAGAAGAAGTTCAAAGAGATTCAAGGCTTGTAAAGAATTGTATGAATAAGTGTTCAAGATTAATTGAAATGCAAAACAAAGCCTTACTTTTATAGACTCTTCATGTCTTGTCAAGAAGACCATTTAGAAGAGTTATAACTTTTAGAAAAACTTAAAACCAATTTGAAAAAGTCAAAAACCTTTTTGAAGAGTTACATCTTTTGGTTTATCAGAAACAGTCACTGGTAATCGATTACCAAATTAGTGTATTACACAAAGCTTTTAAGTGAAAAGATGTGACTCTTCACATTTGAATTTGAATTTCAACGTTCAGGGGCACTGGTAATCGATTACCAAAACATTGTAATCGATTACAGCTTTTTGAAAATAATTGGAACGATGTAAATTCAATTTGAAAACTTTTTCAAACTCATTTTGCTACTGGTAATCGATTACAACAATATGGTAATCAATTACCAGAGAGTAAAAACTCTTTGGTAAAAGGTTTTGTCAAAACTCATGTGCTATTCAAAGTTTTAAAAAAACTTTTTTAATACTTATCTTGATTGAGTCTTTTCTTCATTCTTGAATCTTGAGTCTTGAATCTTGATCTTGATTCTTGAGATCTTGAACCTTGAATCTTGATTCTTGATTCTAGGCTTTCTTCTTGAGTCTTGAATTCTTCTTGATTCTTGAACTCTTGAATTGTTCTTGATTCACTTGATTTGTTCTTTGATTGATCTTTGAGCTTTTTGTCATCACCTTTGTCATCATCATTGTTATCATCAAAACACCTTTGAATCACCTTTGATTCACCATGAAGATTTGCTTCTACAGATTGTAGTCGCGATTTGGCAGCGATTTCACTTCTTTTTCTCTTCTTCCTTCTTCATTTCTCTTCTTTCTTCTCAATTCTGGACCTCTGGACCTTAGGAACTCTTCCTCAGCCTCCCTTCATGCCTATTTATAGCAAAACAAGGCAGTTGGGATGAAGGTAGCTCACCTAGGCGAGTTGTTACTTCATTCTGAAGCATCCTTGCTTGCCCTGGTGAGCTGAGCTCGCCCAAGCGAGCTGGTTACTTCACCATGAAGTTATTTTGGTAGCCCAAGTGAGCCAGAGGCTAGCATGGGTGAGCCAGGGGTCAGAAAAAGTGTAAAAATGACCCTTTTGCCCTCCCTTTTGATTATTTTCCACATTATTTACCGAAACATCGAAAAACCTTTCGGATTGCATGGCAACTGGTGTCAAGCAGCTCAATTTGGCTAGCAAGAATCAAAAAGTTAGCAAATGAAGGTCCCCAAATGAAATTAGGGTATCACAATTGCCCAACTTTACTTATCTTTTTATTGGAAATAAAAGGAAAGTAAAGATAAAGACACTAATTTCGTTCGAGCGATCTTGCTATTCGACTGGGCGACTGGCGAAAACCAAGGAAGTGAAACCGAGGAAAAATAAGGACATTGAAGCTTTTTTTCATGCATAGAAACAGAGGACGTCGAGTCCTATGAAGCACAAACAAGGACAAAAGACATTGAAGTCTTTGAGATGAAGACATTGTCGTCTTTGAAATGTAAATAAAGGCATTGCCCCCTTTTGAAAGCATAAATACTGAAGACATTGTCATCTTTTGAAATGTAAATGAAGGCATTGTCGCCTTTTGAAAGCATAAATGACTGAAGACATTGTCATCTTTTGAAATGTAAATGAAGGCATTGTCACCTTTTGAAAGCATAAAGAAGACTGTGATAGTCTTGACTGAAGACATTGTCATCTTTGAAACGTAAAGGAGTAGATGACCTTGATTGTCTCTGCAAGACAAAAGACTATGATAGTCTTTGAAAAGTAAAGGAGCGGATGACCTTGATTGTCTCCACAAGACAAAAGACTGTGATAGTCTTTGAAAAGTAAAGGAGAAGATGACCTTGATTGTCTCTACAAGACAAAAGACTGTGATAGTCTTTGAAAATTAAAGAAGAATGTGATAGTCTAAGTCAAAAGATATTGAAGTCTTTGAAAAGTAAAGGCGGATGACATTGATAGTCTCTGCATGAAAAAAGACTCTGATGGTCTTTGAAAAATAAAGGAGACTGTGATAGTCTTAGTCGAAAGACATTGTAGTCTTCAAAAAATAAAGTGGCAGATGACCTTGATTGTCTCTGCAAAACAAAAGACTATGATAGTCTTTGTAAAGTAAAGAAGCAGATGACCTTGATTGTCTCCACAAGACAAAAGATGTGATAGTCTTTGAAAAGTAAAAGAGTGGATGACCTTGATTGTCTCCACAAGAAAAAAGACTGTGATAGTCTTTGAAAAGTAAAGGAGCGAATGACCTTGATTGTCTTTGCAAGACAAAAGACTATGATAGTCTTTCAAATGTAAATGACAGAGGACTTTGAGTCCTATGAAACAAGAAGTGGGGACTTTGAGTCCTATGAAAGATAAAGGTGAGGACTTTGAGTCCTAAGAAAGATAAAAGTGAGGACTTTGAGTCCTATGAAACAAGCCAATAGGTACTAGTACCAAGGGGCTCAACATTATTGACTGTGGAAAACACAAATTGACTGTTTTTTTTAAAGATGTGATAACTCATGCAACCTCATCCTATTTTTTTGCAAATCTCTTCTTGGACTCCCTTAGAGTGTATGTTTTGTTTGATTTAGTCACTTGACAATTTTGAAGTGACAGCAATGGAGTCGTTTGACATATCTGTTATCTTACTTGTTATCCTATCTGTTATCTTCTATGTTATCATATTTGTTATCCAAATTAAATCTAATTTATTATCCAAATCCAATCTAATCTGTTATCCAAATCAAATCTAATATATTATCCAAATCAAATATGATCTTTTATCCAAATCAAATCCAATCTGCTATCCAAATCAAGTCCAAGTTGTTATCCCAAATCAAATCTATTACTCAGTCTGTGATAATTATATTCTCTTTCCTTTTATTTTATATTTCCTTGTGTGTCTAATTTGGTCCATCCAGGAACTTAAGAGTGAACACGAGTGGTAAAAGGCAAGAGGGAATACATTACACAAAAGCCTATATTGAGAGCATCAAACACGAGTGAACTACCATCAAAGAGAGAAACACGTGAGTAGAGTGCGGTGAGGTCCTGGATTTTTTTTTTAAAATTACTACAAAATTCTTTGTTCCTTAATCATGGCAGGAGCTGGTGACAATGGTGGTGTATTTCATCAACTGGACGAATTTCAGCGCTTATTACTGGACAAGATGACTACACAAATGCAACGTTTGTTGAAACGTAACAATGAAGAGCTCTACAGGCGAATAGAAGGACTAAAGCACCAAATGAATCCAAATGCTAGGAGACCTTATGGTGGCAACAGAAGGGTCAATGATGGATCGAACCGAATAGAGGGGCAAGACAGAATTGAGGGTGTAAAACTCAATGTATCCTCTTTTAAAGGCAGGAGTGACCCAGACGCCTACCTTACCTGGGAGATGAAGATTCAGCATGCATTCTCCTACAATGATTATCTGGAAGAGCAGAAGGTGAAGTTAGAAGCAGCTACATTCTTAGACTATGCCCTTGTTTGGTGGAAGAAAAATCAAAGAGAGATGAAGAGAGAAGAAGGGCGAGAGATAGATACATGGACTGAGATGAGAAGGGTTATGCGAAAGAGATATGTTCCAACTAGCTACATTAGAACCATGCGACAGAAACTCTAGAGGTTATTGATGTGCCATCATTTTCTTCTATTTTCTAAACCCTTTTTGCACCATTTTAATTATTGATTGGTCTTAATTGTCAATTAATTAGGCAGTTTTATTATTTGGGCTCATTTAGCTAATTTGATGTTTTTAATCTAATTTCAGGAATTAATGAAACATTGGGCTTAATCCGGATTTTGGTTGTGGACTTGAAAAGGGCAAATAAAGCAGCGCTTACCTTAGTTAATTTCTAATTAGGAAATTTCGCAATTTTATTTTATGTTGTTCAGTGTTTATTTCGTTTTGGGCCAGAGTATTGTAATAGGGCCCAGTGACTCTGAGTGACTCTTTTTAAATAGCTGCCTTGGGATTCGTGAGGGCATTCTATTCTGCTATGCTATTTTCATTATTCAGAGCTTTGGTTTTAGGTTTTCACGTTTTTCTATGCCCTTGTTACAGTTTTCGTTCTTAATGCAAATTTCCGTTTTCTGCTTCTAATTACGAGTTCATTCTTGCTTCTTCTTCTACTTTCATTTACGTTTCTGTTCATTTACGTTCTTGTTCATTTACGTTTCTGCTTCATGTTTCATTTGCGTTTTCTGTTTGAATCCATGGAAGGCTAGATTTTCTGGTGTTGTTTCCTTTTGAGGACGAAGCCCAACTCTCTTTGAGGTTTCGTTTGTAATGTGGTTTCCTGGCAGTTTTCCCTTCACCAGTTATCCCAATTTCGTGAATATTAATCAGTGCACGCTTCGTGTTCGATTAATTGCCTCTGAGCCTAACTTGCGTTCATGCTTAATGGACGAAGGGCTAACTGGTGTATGTGGTTCCTAATCACGTATTGAAAACCCTAAGTTGATTTTCGCTTAGTAAATTGAAATAGGGTTGGATTAAGTGGTTGACTGTTAGGGACGAATTCTCCATAACCCAGGATAAGAGAGTGGCTTCTGAATCAGAGGAAACAACCCGTTTTTAATATTAGTAGTTTCGTATTCCATTTTATTTGTCTGCTCTTTAATTACCAAACAACCAAACACCCCCCCCCCCATCGTTACTGTTACTGCAAGTATATTATGAACATTTGGCTTGTCACTGCTCGTTGGGAAACGACCTAGGATCACTTCCTAGTTACTGCATTTTCATGTTTATTTGATTCGGGTACGGCCTCGATCAGTTATCCCAGGGAAGTTTGATTGTTGAGGACAAGGAGATGGAGATGGCACTAGTGAGGGCCAACATTGAAGAGGACACCAAAGTAGTGAATGATAGCTTCACCAACAAGATTTCTTTCCAGCACCATGACCAGAAAATTATTCATAAACCTCTATCCCTCAGAGAAGTGTGTGATGACCAAATCAGAAGGAGAGAAAAGAGACAACAAAAGAGAGACAATAGTGAGGCACCATAGAGGAATAGAAAAAGGAAGAGTGATACACTTGAGAGATGGAGTGATACACAAGAGAGGGAGAGTGATAATTCTAATCAGTTAACTATTTATGTTTCTCCTAGTGTTCAACCCTTATTGCAGGAATTTAAAGATGTTTTTCCCAAGGAGATTCCTCATGGACTGCCACCTTCAAGAAGCATAGAACATCAAGTTGATCTCCTTCCAGAAGCTTCATTGCCTAACAGGCCAACTTACAACAGCAAGCCCCAAGAGACTCAGCATAAGGATGCACAGGCCAAAGTTGAGTATGTGAAAAGATTGTATGACCAAGTGAAGGTGCGAATTGCAAACAAGAATGAAAGCTATGCCAAGCAAGCCAACAAGAAAAGGAAGGAAGTGGTACTTGAACCCGATGATGATCCTGGACATTTGAGGGAAAATGTTTTCCAAGAAGGAGGGAATGATGAGAATCCTGAAACTGGCCAAATACAGGCCAAAGGCCCAAGTGGAGAAGGATGAAGGCCTAAGTGGAGAAGGACAAATCCCCCAAGTGGAGAAGGATGAAGGCCCAGAGGCAGAGACACTATCAAGACTATTAATTGTTGCTGAAGGCCCAAACTAATTTGAAGGCCCAAGTTAAATATGTTTTTTAGTTATAATTTTTATTTATTCTAATTTTGGCCCAAACTGTTTAGAAGGCCCATGTCTACTTTTATCTTTTTATTCAGATACACTATAAGTATTGGTTTTTGTTTTCAATAAAAGGACTTTTGGCATTTTCATAAAATTGGGTGAGAGTTTCTTTCTGGGTTCCTTGTTGAACCAATCTCAGACTTATCAAGGTAATCCTTGTGGCGTCTACCCTGACTTATCTTCCTTCACTGGAAGTGGCATCATCCAAAAACTCCGTAGCCTGTATCAAACCAATACTTATAGTGTATCTGAACAAAAAGATAAAAATAGACATGGGCCTTCTAAACAGTTTGGGCCAAAATTACAATAAATAAAAATTATAACTAAAAAACATATTTAACTTGGGCCTTCAAATTAGTTTGGGCCTTCAGAAACAATTAATAGTCTTGATAGTGTCTCTGCCTCTAGGCCTTCATCCTTCTCCACTTGCGCCTTCATCCTTCTCCACTTGGGGGCTTTGTCCTTCTCCACTTGGGCCTTCGTCCTTCTCCACTTGGGCCTTTGGTCTGTATTTGGCCAGTTTCAGGATTCTCATCAATTGGTCTTACAACATTTAATCATAGCATTTCCACATAATAATTCTCAATCAATGAAGGCAATTAAATCCATAGGCTATATCCTGGTTTCCATGTAATTCTACACATACAAACACTTTCTCATTTGAAACTGTGTCTAATTACGTGCTTTTAACATCAACATTCCCATTGATATGGAAATCCAATTTGGGAAAACCATGTATGTTTCTGAAGGTTTTTTATGTAAGGAATTTGTTTTTTGGACTTAAAATCCTACCATTCCACTCCCATTTGGTCTGATTTCGAAAATGCCCTATACTTGGCCTCTAAAGTTCACAAATTTGTTTCCTAAATTCCAAGAGTTGTAGAAATTCATTTCATGCAAATTTTATATCAAGCCCTATGTTTTAAAACATGAGGAAGCTAATTCCATGGTCAAAATATACAGAAAGCAAGCCCATTTGTACAATTCGTTTAAAACAATGCAGGTGTCATACCCAAATTTCGTCCGGGGACCATTATTTGTTGGCATGCGACCTTCGCTTGACAACCTCAAAATGTTTAACACCCATCGTTGTGTAATCCGTAAAGTCTCACAACATTCCAGAAGTCAAAACAAGTATTTTTGTGCAATCCGTAAAGATCCACAACATTCTAGAAGTCAAAAAGAGCATTGCTGCATAATCCGTAAAGTCCCGCAACATTCCGGAGGGCAAAAAGAGTATCGTTGCGTAATCCGTAAAGTTTCGAGAAGAAACCGGTCAAAAACAAGGAAATGGGAGTGTATTTAGCAAAGTGGGGTGTGTGTAAATAAACCGTTACACTCTAATTTCATCCGAGGACCATTGTTGGTCGCTTCGAAAGGCTTAACACTCATCGTGGTGGAATCCGTAAAGTTTCGTGAGATTTCGGAAAGAAAACAGCCAAAAACACAAAAACGGGGGGGGGGGGGTGAACTTATCAAGATCCTCCACGTTTTGTTGAAAAATGGTTTCCGGGGCTTCCGTAAAATTTCTTAGAACCTTGGGTAAATATATTTCACTTGATATTGGTGAAAGGGAAGAGGAAAAAGAAGAAAATCAAGTCCTCTATGCTTCCGGGGCTTCCGTAAAATTTCCGAAAACCTTGTGTAAGCATATTTCACTTGATATTGGTGTAAGGGAAGAGGAAAAAGAAGAAAATTGAGTCCTATATGCTTCCATAAGGCTTCCATAACTTTTCCGTAAATTATGAAAAAGGGGGGTGAACTTATCAAGATGGGGTGCAAATAGAAATTTTCAAATTTTTGAATCTGGGCCCTTCTAGAGCATTTTGGAAGCTGGGTCACTTAAGGAGAAAGCAACCCAGCTCGCCTGGGCGAGCAGGGCGGAAACCTCCTCCCCCCTTTTCCTATAAATAGGCGAAGGGAGGTTGTTTCAAAGGGTCCCTAACCCCTATGCCATGCACTTCAGCTGTTTTGGGTGAAAAAAATTGTTTCCGTGAAGAAAATTCAAGTCGAGGTGCTTCCGTAACGCTTCCGAGATGTTTCCGTGAGCAAATCCGTGAAGATTTTCCGCCGTTCTTCATCGTTCTTCATCCGTTCTTCGTTCTTCAACCGGTAAGTTTTCGAATCCGAGACTTTCAATTCATTTCTTGTTTTGTTTGCTTTCATCTTCATCTCTTTCAGTTTCAATTTTCTTTTCTTCCGTTTTTAACGTGCTTTAACCGTTTATTTAAGTTGTTATCTCGCCTAATAAATGATAAATGAATTTCAACAGATCATTTGTGTTGTAATGTCTTTTAATCACTGTTAAAGAAAAATCTAACCAATCGTTCACGCTGTAACCACGGTTAAACCAAAAAAAGCAAAATAAGAATAAAATAATCAAAATATCTTGAAAAAATAATAATAAAATAATCAAAATATCTTTGAATAAAATAATCAAAAAAATCAATCGGACGTTTTTCTTTAGAAGTTTCCTTGAATGAATTGACCAATAACCAAAGTGAAACTAAGGCTAAAATCAACTCACAAATCAAGTTTTGTCCGCAAAAATCACTAAAAACCGTTTTAAGGTCCAACGCCTTAAAAGGTCCTCTTTGCTTTTATTGGTTAACATGGATCTTTCAAAAGCATAAAATCAGCATGTAACTTTACCGCTTTTGCAAGAACTACGTAGGAGCAAAAGCCTCGCTTTTGTCGACCACCCCAAGAGATCGTTAATGGTCCAACACCTTAACATTTCTCTCCTTTCAAAACCAAGAGATCGTTAATGGTCCAATGCCTTAACGTTTGTCTCCTTTCAAAACCAAGAGATCGTTAATGGTCCAACACCTTAACGTTTCTCTCCTTTCCAAAAATCAAAAGATCGTTTAATGGTCCAACGCCTTAAACGACTTTTGTTCAGTTAAAATATATCTTGCGAATAAAGATAAAACAACTTAACCAACGTTTAGTTCTCAAAGAACTACGTATGTCTGATTTTCTCATCGCAATTGAGGAATACGTAAGAGCGAGGGAAACACCCTTGTCGACCACAAAAAGATAAAAAATACAAAAAGGCATAAAAACATAAAAAAGGGAAAAATACATAATTTTGAAGTCATATTTGCACACTTGATTGAAGGTTTTCGTCCCTTGTGACGGATGGGTGGGGTGCTAATATCTTCCCCGTGCGTAAAAACAAACTCCCAAATCTTTCACGATTAAAGTTCATAGACCACACCTTTTCCGATTTTTCCGACGTTTTCCTCAAATAAACGTTGGTGGCGACTCCACGCGCCTTCCTCCCTTGGAAGATGTGCCCATGAGCCCCGTGTCGCCCTCCCGCCGAAGGGTAGATTGCGACAGTTAGTGACTCCACTGGGAACTGTTTTTAGAGAGTTAGGCCTTCTAATCTCGTGAAATATCATGACTTCCTCTTTTGTCAGTTTCCTTTTATTTCTCTTATGTTCTTGTATATAACTCTTTGATGCTTTTAGTATGTTTTTGAAATGTATGCATGAGATAGATAGTTATTCATTTGATGCACACAACACCAACACCTTTTTTCACACACGGTGAGTTGAAAAGGGGCCCTATACCCGGGTCCATGGGAACATAAGGAGTGGAGGTGAATTTGTGGTCATGCTGGGTCTTCGACTTGCTTGATAATAGTGAACCCTCATCTAGAGTTTTTCTCTTTGATAACATATTGTTGCTGGTAGCCCCTACTGCCGCAATATGTTTTTTCGAAGGGGATGATACCTCTAGAAACCATCAAGAGAGATATGACCACCTTGAGAATTATCACTAAAAGCCTTTTACTTCCTCCCGCTTAGGTCCCTAAAATAAGGGCACAAAGCGAACACGCTGCGTGCCTTTTAAATACTATTATGCATATAACCCAAATGTCATGTACGCCTTTGTTGTATGACTAGTTGTGGATATTGTCATACTGTGTACATCCCCGTGTTGTTCTTTAGCGCATCTGCATCATGTCGTCACGAACGCGTTGTATATTGGTCTCGTCTTTTGTCACGGGAAAGCCGGAAGGTCCATATCACCTTCTTAACTGCACACATGGGGCACTGCACCCCCAAATGCGCAAGTAAGAAGAGATGATTTTTCGATCTCTCGTGTCCGTAAATGCATTCATATCATGCACCACACAAGCATCTCTTCATGGCATCATAATGGACATATCGTTCCTGCATTTGTCACTTACCATATTCATGCATTGCATTTTGCATAAGTCACTTCATCACCATGCATCTGCATCTAACATGCTTTTTGCATACCTTTTATTTTCATGTTTACTTATGCATGATCCTTGCGGTTTCCTCTACAAAACAAAAACAAAAAAAGGAAGCGTGAAAATTAACACTACATTCTTAGGTACCATGAGCCAACCATGTTGGGATTATAAACCCATTTCTCAAAAAAAAAAGAAAAATAAAATGATTGAGTATGGTACCTAATGTGTGGTTAACTAGGAAATGATGTTTCTTCGGGCATCTCAATCTCATAACTACATTTACCATGCATAGCATGCGTATTCCTGAGTCTTTCATCCCTATGAAATGTTGTTGAAGTATTGGCGATTAGAATTGTCATTCCTTGGATTATAGGGTTGAACCAAGCCCATGCTTTTATGAAAAGGTTCATCAAGTCAAGTTGAAGTATGGAAGTAACCATCTTGCAAAAAATTGGGGCAAAAGATGGATCGAGTTACATCGCTGCTTCGTCTATTGCCAAACACATTTAGGATTGTTGATGTCCTTGTTACTTCCAGTTTCACCTTGACAAAGATGTCATGGACCATGTTGAAAATCTAAATTGATTCAACCCCATGTCCTGCGTAAAAATTCGCAATACTTCAACTGTGCATCATTCGCATACATCCATGCTTTTCATTGGTTGCATTGCTCATTGCATTCTTTCCTTGAAAAAAAATGAACTTAATCATTTTTATCAAAAAGAAAAGAACACGTTTTACGATGCCCTTACCGAACCCAATCTAGAGCTAAAGTAATGGGTGAAGTAGAGGAGGTGCAAGAGCAGATGAAGACCGACATGGAGGCCATGAAAGAGCAAATGGCCACAATGATGGAGGCCATGATGAGCATGAAGAAGATAATGGAGGTCAATGCAGCTACAATAGCCGCTACCAGCACCATTGATGAGGTGGACCTGACCCCCCCATATGGCCTAAACCAAATAAATCATCCAACCTCAGATATGGTAGGTCTGGAAGGCAAAGAGTTGGGAGGTACGGGCGACCCTCATTTAGTGCGAAAAACAAGCATGCCTTCCCACCATATGCCTTGCCTCCCAACTATACACCACCCAATGTGGCATACACTCCTAGTGAGGATGTCAATAACTCCGCTCCCATACTCATTGAAAGCCAACAACCTCAATCTGATCATGCACATGTCTCCCAACCCATGGGGGAGACACATGAAATTCCCCACCACAATCTAGCCGACTTTGAGCCTTGCCTCGGATATGCCACTGAAGGGCAAGTAGTTGGTGGTGTACCCTAGCAAAACACTTTGGAGGGCCCTCAATATCACCCACAACCACACCCCTTGCATTCCACACCAGGTAAAAACCCTCATGCTATGGCAGAAATGGGAGAGTTGGATCATCTAGAGGAAAGGCTCAGGGACATTGAAGGAGGCGAAGATTATGCCTTTGCTAACCTAGAAGAGTTGTTCCTAGTACCCAATATCATCACCCCTCCCAAGTTCAAGGTGTCGGACTTTGACAAATACAAGGGGACTACTTGCCCCAAGAACCATCTAAAGATGTATTGTCAGAAGATGGGGGCATACGCAAAAGATAAGGAACTGCTGATACATTTCTTCCAAGAAAGTCTTACTGGGGTAGTTGTTACCTGGTACACTAACTTGGAACCTTCCCGAGTCCATTCTTTGAAGGACCTAATGGTTGCCTTCGTTAGGCAGTATCAGTACAATTCTGATATGGCTCCGGATAGGATGCAAATACAAAACATGTGCAAAAAAGGGGCACGAATCTTTCAAATAATACACCCAAAGGTGGAGAGATCTGGCAGCCCAAGTGGCACCCCCAATGATGGAAAGGGAGATGATAATCTTGATGGTAGACACATTACCAATATTTTACTATGAAAAGCTGGTGGGCTACACACCTTCAAGCTTTGCTGATTTAGTTTTCGCCGACAAAAGGATCGAAGTGGGTCTGAAAAGAGGCAAATTTAATCATCTTGCTTGGACGAATGAGAAAACTGGGGCAAATGAAGAGGGTGAGAATGAAGGAGAAACCCATGTTGCGACTGTCGTTCCTACTTGGAAACTCCCCCACCAGCTCAACATCATTATTACTTAGCCAATATCAGCTCCTCTCATTACCCACCACCCAGTTATCCACAAAGGCCATCCCTAAATCAACCACAAAGCCTGTCTACCGCACTTCCAATGACGAACACCACCTTTAGCACAAACCAAAACACCAACCAAGAAATGAATTTTGCTGCGAAAAAGCCTGTAGAATTCACCCCAATTTCGGTGTCCTATGCAATTCAATGGTAGCCATAACCCCAACCAAGGTTCATCAACCTCCATTTCTCTAAGGATACAACTCGAACGCAATGTGTGCTTATCATGGAGGAGCCCCGGGGCATTCCATTGAGCATTGTAGGGCCCTAAAGCATAAGGTGCAAGGTCTAATTGATGCGGGCTGGCTGAAATTTGAGGAGAATTGCTTGTAAATCCTAACATTGACAAGCGACACCACACATGGGGCAATTTTGAAAGCTGTTGTTAGATGTCTCTAATGACTCATCATGATTTTCAAGTTTATGCCATTATTGTAAACCACAGTTACAATGCTAAATAAAATGAATAAATTTGACATCTTTGTCCCTCATCCTCTCATAATTACATCTTTGCTTCCACTAGAATGTAGGTGCAAGCCATTGGTTTGTTTGCTCAAGCGACCTGCGCTCTTGAGTTCGGACTTCCAAGACCGTTCAATCAGAAATTACTCGTGCTACATATTTGGTGAGGGTGTCGTAAAACGACGAGTAAAGCGGAAAAAAAAAGTTCAAAAAGAAAAAGGAAAAAAGCATTTGATTGACTGTGTTTTTAAGTAAAAATATAGAAGTTCATGTGACGTCATTTTATCATTCCGAAAAGTTTGTCTTTTTTAGAGAGAAATGAGATTTTAAGAATAGGATTCATTTGACTTAACCCGTCAACTGAAAAAATCCTTCAACTATTTCTCGTCCTTGAAAAATTCTTTTTGCGAGAATCAACCGCCTCTTTCATTCTTCCTTGCTACAAGGTTGTGAAAACAAAACAATGATGGATACCTCAGAGCCCTACACTGGGGCAATGAAAGACACCATGCATAAACCTCAAGCGAACCTAGGGGCAGATTAAAAGTTCTCACCCAATAGGTTCCCAGCTACAAGGTCATGAAGAAAGATAACAATTGATACCTCAAAGCCTTACACTGGGGCAATGAGGGGCACCATGCATGAGCCTCAAGCGAACCTAGGGGCAGATCAAAAGCTCTCACCCGTCGATGTTTTAAACAAAAAAAAAGGGGGGGACAAACCCTAGGATTTCAATGGATTGATTAAACATTAAACTGCTCCATTTCCGTCACTCCAAAATGGTCAAGTGTTTAAATCAAACAGAACATACACTCCGAGGGACTTCCCGAAGAGATTTGCAAAAGATAGGATAAGGTTGCATGAATTATCACCTCTTTCAAAAGGACAATCAATCTGTGTTTTCCAAAAAAAATCAAATCAAATCAAAATCAGAAAATAATGAAAGAATGTCATGAACATTGTACAACTTTCCATTACATTGCATTGTTGCATACGAAGTTCACATTTACCATATTTCAAGACAAAGGTTGCATGCATCTGGATCCCTAAAAATCATGTTAACTACATAGATTTCCTACATCTACTGTCCAATCTTTTTGAATTTGGAATGACAGACCTTCTCAATGAGTCAATCTCTTGCTTTCTCATAAGGGTGGACTCTTGGGTACTAGTACCCTCACCTTCAGAGGACTACACGTCCTCACCATTAGAGGGCTACACGTCCTCGCTATTAGAGGGCTGCACCCTCATCTTAAGAGAACTACATGTCCTCGCCATCAGAGGGTTGCACACCCTCGCCATCGGAGGACTACACATCCTCGCCTTCAGAAGGCTACACGCCCTTGCCATCAGAGGACTACACGTCCTCACCTTCAGAGGACTACACGTGCTTGCCATCAAAGGGCTACATTCCCTTGCCTTTAGAGGACTACACGTCCTCTCCTTCAGAGGACTACACGTCCTCACCTTCAGAGGACTAGACATCCTCGCCTTTAGAGGGCTACATGCCCTCACCTTCAGAGGACTACACTTCCTCGCCATCAGAGGACTACACGTCCGTCCTCGCCTTCAGAGTACTACATGTCCTCGCCTTCAAAGGGCTGCACTCCCTCGCCATCGGAGGACTACACGTCCTCGCCTTCAAAGGGCTACACGCCCTCACCTTCAGAGGGCTACACGCCCTTGCCATCAGAGGACTACACGTCCTCACCTTTAGAGGACTACACGTCCTTGCCATCAAAGGGCTACATGCCCTTGCCTTTAGAGGACTACACGTCCTCTCCTTCAGAGGACTACACGTCCTCACCTTCAGAGGACTAGACGTCCTCACCTTTAGAGGGCTACATGCCCTCACCTTCAGAGGACTACACGTCCTCGCCATCAGAGGACTACACGTCCTCGCCATCAGAGGACTACACGTCCTCGCCTTCAGAGTACTACATGTCCTCGCCTTTAGAGGGCTACACGCCCTCGCCTTCAGAGGACTACACGTCCTCGCCATCAGAGGACTATACGTCCTCGCCATTAGAGGGTTGCACGCCCTCACCTTCAGAGGACTACACATCCTTGCCTTCAAAGGGCTGCACGACCTCTCCTTTAGAGGACTACACGTCCTCGCCATCAGAGGGCTGCACACCTGCGCCTTCAGAGGACTCCACGTCCTCACCTTTAGAGGACTACACGTCCTGGCCTTCAAAGGGCTATAGGCCCTCACCTTCAGAGGACTACACCTCCTCGCCTTCAGAGGGCTATACGCCCTCACCTTTAGAGGACTACACACCCTCGCCTTCAGAGGACTACACGTCCTTGCCTTCAGAGGACTACACGTCCTCGCCTTCAGAGGACTACACGTCCTCACCTTCAGAGGACTAAACGTCCTCGCCTTCAGAGGGTTACAGGCCCTTACCTTCAGAGGACTACACGTCCTTGCCTTTAGAGGGCTATACGCCCTCGCCTTCAGAGGACTACACACCCTCGCCTTCAGAGGATTACACTTCCTCCCTTTCAAAGGGCTACACGTCCTCCCCTTCAGAGGGCTACACACCCTCGCCTTCAGAGAACTACACGTCCTCACCTTCAGAGGACTACACGTCCTTGCCCTCAAAGGACTACACGTCCTCACCTTCAGAGGGCTACACGTCCTCCCCTTCAGAGGGCTACACAGCCTCACCTTCAGAGGACTACTCGCCCTTGCCTTCAGAGGACTACACGTCCTCGCCTTCAGAGGACTACATGTCCTCACCTTCAGAGGGCTAGATGCCCTCCCCTTCAGATGACTACGTCCTCGCTTTCAGAGGGCTCCACATCTGCTCCTTCAAAGAACTCAAGGGCCTCCTCCCTTAATGCTTAATCGAGGTTTGTGGTCCCGGGTGAGGGGCTAGTAGTTTACTTTTATCAGTTCTTGGGCCACCCCCCAATATTGGAGGGCGACCAACTGTGCGAGCACAACCATAGGAGGAGGCTATCACGCAGCTACTATGCATACTGGGGCAAGATTTCACCCGTGCCGTTGCAAAGAGACGAGTGCGGATCATGCGCAACAACGTGACCACTCTTACATAGATATGGATGACATTGCTACTTAGCAACATTCTGCCCAGCGACCACAATGTCGATCTCCCCCTGCGGAAGTATCAGTTGGTCTGTGCCGTCATGACATAGGTAAGTATGCACATGGCTCAACTGATTTTTGATGTCATCCACTATTTGTAGGGATCGTGCCCACATGACACCCAGTGGACCTGGAGAAGTCCAACAGGGCCCTGGGGTTTCCAGCTCTGGTTATGGGCCTCTATCAGTCCTACCGAGTGCCCGTCCCCCCCAGCAAGGTCACGCCATCGTGACATAGGTAAGTATGCACATCGCTCAACTTATTTCTTATGTCATCTATTGTTTGCATGGATCGCGCCCACAAGACACCCAGTGGACCCAGAAAAGTCCAACAGGGTCCTGGGGTTTCCAGCTCTGATTACGAACCTTTTTTAGTTCTACGGAGAGCCCGTCGCCCCCAACAAGGTCATCAGGCCCCTTATTAACTGGGCTTTCATCAAGAAGTACTACGCCCCCCCCCCCCCAGTCAGGCGCATGGCGAGACACCACAGCAGCCTGGAGATGGCCAGCAGCGGGCAATAGACGCACCACCGCCACCTCCAGAGCCCCTCAGCTCATCTACAAAGGTTGGAGCGTTGCCTACAACCCATGGCCGACCAGCAGGTGACCAAGTCCAAAGCCAAAGGTAAGCAAAGTACTAGGTCCATGACCGACAAGTCATCACGCGTCTAGCTCAAGACATTAAAGAAGCGCTACTAGGAGGCAACCTAGTACCTTTTAAATTTTTGCTTGTTATTTGATCACCTTTTCTTCTCAAGTCATAGTAGGACACACCTAGTTGCTCATGATCCTAGGAATTTAAATAAAGCAAGCACAAGCCCGGAAGTTAGTCATACCTCACAAAATATGTGTATGTGTTTAGGTAGCGAAAATACCTTAGATATGCATGTATGTAATTTAGGTAGCAAACAAATACCTCACAATATATATATATATATATATATATATATATATATATATATATATATATGTATGTATGTATGTATGTATGTATGTTTAGGTAGCAAGATACCTTGGATACGCATGTATATAGCAAAAATACCTCAAAAATATACACATGTTTAGGTAGCAAAATACCTCATGAAAATAAAACAAAAAAGGTAAAATTAAAATAAAATTAGTTAGCTAAAAAGCCAATATGCTTTTGAAAGGAAATGAACTTGCCATTCAGAACATAAGGTTTTTGAAGAAAAATGTGTATGCACCTGAAGGGTGAATGCTGTGAAAATTTTCCCAAACGCCCAAAATGGACTCGGATGAATGCATGAATTGATGAAAGAGCATGTTTTGGAAACATTGAGTTGACTTAAATAGGAAAAATGAATCTTGAGCCCTAGTGTCATACCCTAATTTCGTCCGGGGATTATAATTTGATGATATACAACCATTGATTGGCCGCTTCGAGATGTTTGGCACCCTTTGTTGCACAATATGTGAAGTCCCGAGACGTGCCGAAAATCAAAAGGAAGCAGGCTTACGCGATCCATGAAAATTCCGTGATGTGACGGAAATCGAAAGGAGGTATTTTTCGCAATCCGTGAGTTTTCGTAACTTCTTCGAAAGCTAAAAAAGAGTAAATACATAATCCGTAAGGACTTGTAACCTTGCGGAAGGAAAATAAGTATCGTTACGAAATTCGTAAATTTTCATAACGTTACGAAAAAAGAATTACCAAAAAAGGTAGATGGGTGCATTTAGTAAAAAGGGGGGTACAAATAGCAATCAGGCCCACTTGGGCCTTCCAGATTCTTCCTCCAGAAGGCTGTTGCTTCTGGAGGAAGTAACCTTGCTCGCCTGGGCGAGCTGGGTGGCAAGCTCCTCCCCTATTTTGCTATAAATAGGGGGAGGAGTGAAGGGAGAAGGGGTTCAGCCTTCTTGGCACTTCTCATTCTCTCGAAATTGCTGAGGAAAATTATTTTCGTGAAGAAAATCCAAGCCGAGGCGCTTCCGTAACGTTTCCGTGAGTAATTACGCGAAGATTCTCGACCGTTCTTCAACATTCATCGTTCGTTCTTCGTTTTCTTCAGTCTTCAACGGGTAAGTACCTCAAACCGAGCTTTTCAATTCATTCTATGTACCCGTGGTGGTCCACATTTTGTTTCATGTATTTTTATTCTCGTTTTCATTCGCATTTTATACCCCCTTTTGACGTGCTTAAGTCATTTATTTAAGTCATTTCTCGCCTAATCTAAAAATAAAATAAATTTCCACCGATCGTTTGAATTGTATCATCCGTTAATTTCGGTTAAAATGAATTCCGACCGTTCGGTCGTGCCGTAACCACGTTGGAAATAAAAAAAAGAGGTAAAATAATAATATAATAATCAAAAAATACCTTTTTAGTAAAATGAAGCGAAAAATCAATCGGACGTTTTCTCTTTGGGATTTCTCATTCTTAATTGAATTGATTAATAACTAAAGTGAAACTAAGGCTAAAATCAACTCGCCTAGTCAAGCTCGTCCACAAAAAATAGGGTTTTGAAAGTTTATCATTTCAGTTTCTTACCAAGTAAAATGGATCATTTTTAAGGTCCAACGCCTTAAAATGATCACCTTTCAAGTAAAAAGAATCGCTTGATTCACGCTTAAGAAAGAACTACGTAGGTCTGATTTCCTCTTCGAAGGAGGGTACGTAGGAGCAAAAGTCTCGCTTTTGTCGACCTCAAAAAATAAAAGGAAATAAAAGTTAAGATAACACAATTTCCACAATTCTGAAAAATAGGCTGTTGTCCTTTGAGATAAACGTAAGAGGTGCTAATACCTTCCTCAAACGTAAATACAACTCCCGAACTTAGAATTTTCATTTCGACCGGTTTCCTTCGGTTTTTCCGACGTTTTCCACAAACAAACGTTGGTGGCGACTCCGCGTATCTTTCCTCCTTTGGAAAGCGCACCCGTGAGCCTCGCCTTCGCTCGCCCGCAAAAGGGCATGTTGCGACACCTAGTGTCACATGACCATTAAAACTTAATGCATAAGTGTCCACATGGGTGCATGCATGACTAGTTTTGCATAAAATTTCCAAATCATCATTGTTATATGTGTGTCATGGAAATAAATGTGGGACATCCCCTTTATCCCTAAACCACTGGCCAAACCAACACCCTGACATACATCATGTCCGGCCATTCTGCAAGCCTTTTGACCCAAGACCTCAAACCACCATAAACCTTGACCCAGGATGAGAATTTTCATCCCTGTCCTCGAAAGAAGGAACAATGGGGTCTCCCAAGAAAAAAAGTCATTCACTATTGAGTTGCTAACACGATTCCAGAACAAAGAAAGTTCACGATCAAAGATCGGAAGAAAACAAGAAAAAGAGAAATTCCCGATCAAAGATCTTGATCGAGAGAAAACAAAAGAAAAAGAAAAGTTCCCGATCGAAGATCGGAAGAAAACAAAGAAATATACAGAAAGGTCTTCGGACCAGACAATATTTGAATTGTCACAAGCAAATAAGAAAAGAAAGGAAACCATGACTACCAAAAAAAAAACCCATTCCCGAAAAATTCCTATTGATCCGTGATCACGCATGTAATCTTTGATTTGATAGGAAATGATTTACAAAATCAAGTCATGATATATCTATGGTTCGGAATTAGAATAAAACACTTACATGTGTGAGATTGATATAATTTGAGTGATTTTCTTCTATTTTGTTGGACCCAATGTTTCCTCTAAATGGTCGTTTAGAAACGAAATGCTAACATCCAAAATCTCATTTATGGTTATAAGAAAATTTCATTAGTATACTCTCATTCCCCGATAGGCACATTGTTTTTCACCAAAAATTATATGTTGCTCTGATCAGTTGGAGGTTTTATTTCTTTACTAAAGCATGTTCGCATTTTAGTGAAAGAACAACGAGACTATTTTAGTCTCACACATCACAAAATCAAGAACTACGTAGGTTTGAGTTCCTCATCCCAAATTGAGGATACGTAGGAGCAAAAACTTCGCTTTGGTCGACCGCCCCATCTTTTGCTATTGTGACCTGTGAGTCCGTTGGCATGCGGAGACGCCATATATGGTAACCCGCACACACTCGTTCGCTATCCGCCTGACTCAAAGTCCGGTAGCATGCAGTGACTAATGTCGTCACCTGCACCTTCCCCGGAGATGTCAGCGTCTTCCGGTCGAGACTACGAAAAAGTCTCATTTGCTATCTGTAAGACTCAAAGCCCGATAGCATGCAGTGACTAACGTCATCATCTGCACCTTTCCCGGAGATGTCAGCGTCTTTCGGCCGAAACTGTGAAAAAGTCTCATTTGCTATCCGTAAGACTCAAAGCCCGATAATATGCAGTGACTAACGTTGTTATCTACACCTTTCCCGGAGATGTCAGCGTCTTCCAGTCAAGACTGCGAAAAAATATCATTTACTATCCATAAGACTCAAAGTCCGATAGCATGCAGTAACTAATGTCGTCATCTGCACCTTTCTTGAAGATGTCAGCATCTTTCGGCCGAGACTGCAAAAAAGTCTCATTTGCTATCCGTAAGACTCAAAGCACGATAGCATGCAGTGACTAACGTCGTCATCTGCACCTTTCCCGGAGATGTCAGCGTCTTCCGGCTGAGATTGCAAAAAAGTCTCATTTGTTATCCGTAAGACTCAAAGCCCGATAGCATGCAGTGACTAACGTCGTCACCTGCACCTTTGTCGGAGATGCCAGCGTCTTCCGGCCAAGACTTTTTTTAGTCCCACACTTTTGTTACCCTGACCCGTGAAGTCAGGTGGCAGGCGGAGATACCCGAGTGGTTATCTGTACAAAGAAAACTTTTGTTAATCCTGATCCGTAAAGTCAGGTGGTAGGCGGAGATACCCAAGTGGTTATCCATATAAACACATTTCTATTAATCCTAACCCGTGAAGTCAAGTGGCAAGCGGAAATACCCCAAGTGGTTATCCGTACAAAGACACTTCTGTTAATCCTGACCCGTGAAGTCAGGTGGCAGGCGGTGATACCCAAGTGCTTATCCGTACAAAGACACTTCTGTTAATCCTGACACATGAAGTCAGGTGGCAGGCGGAGATACCCGAGTGGTTATTCGTACAAAGACAATTTCTGTTAATCCTGACCCGTGAAGTCAGGTGGCAGGCTGAGATACCCAAGTGGTTATCCATACAAACACACTTCTGTTAATCCTTACCCATGAAGTCAGGTGGCATGCGGGGGTACCTTATGGTTATCCGCACCTTTTGTCAACCAGAGGCAAGTGAGTCCGTTGACACACAGAGACTAACGTCATCATCTGCACCTTTTGTCAACCAGGGGCAAGCGAGCCCGTTGACATGCAGAGACTAACATCGTCTTCTGCACCTTTTTTCATCCAGAGACGACGAGTCCGATGACATGCGAGGGTACCTTATGGTTATCCTCACCTTTTTTCATCCAGAAACGGCGAGTCCGATGACATGCGGGGGTACCTTATGGTTATCCGCACCTTTTTTCATCCAGAGACGGCGAGTCCGATGACATGCGGGCACCTTCTGTTAATCTTGACCCGTGAAGTCATGTGGCATGCGGGGGTACCTTATGGTTATCCTCACCTTTTGTCAACTAGAGGCAACCGAGCCCGTTGACACGCAGAGACTAACGTCATCTTTTTCACCTTTTGTCATCTAGAGACGGTGAGTCCAATGACATGCGGGGGTACCTTATGGTTATCCGCACCTTTTGTCAACCAGAGGCAAGCGACCCCGTTGACACGCAGAGACTAACGTCGTCTTCTGCACCTTTTTTCATTATCCGCACCTTTTGTCATCGAGAGACGACGAGTCTGATGACATGCAGAGATATTTTATGGTTATCCGCACCTTTCGTCAACCAAGGCGAAGGAGTCCGATGATATCGGGATGATGTTGGTCGTCTGATTCTGATTATTTTGAAAATCTTTGTAGGTTTTAATTTCGTCATCCAGAGACATTCAAGTCCGATGACGTGCAAGATTCTTCTCTGCTAGGCAGGGACGATCGAGTTTGATAGCATGTGGAAACGTCATGGTTATCTCGTTTTATCGCTTTCAAGGCATGGAAGTTTTGTTGACGCCCCTGATGCCTTTTTTATTCTTTCTGAATGACAGGTTCCGCTAGTTGGGATATTGATCGGCCGAATGATGTTTCGCTCGAACAAAATTAGTGTCTTATCCTTACTTCTCTTTTATCTCCAATAAAAGATAAGTAAAGAGGGGCAACTGTCATACCCTAATTTTGTCCGGGGACCATTATTTGTTGGCATGCTGTTGGGGAGATTCAAGGGGTACACCTGTGGACCACGAGTCACCACATAAGGAGACCTGACACCACACTCTAACCCAAAACCTTAAGGCTCAGGTTTATGGGTCTTCTCCTCACTTATATGGTGCTCAACCTTTCCACTTCTACCCGATGTGGGACTTCACCTCACACTTGTAACCCAACACATCTCCCCCTCAAGTGTGAGTCTCTTCCACATCTCCCCCTCTAGCGGAAGTCTTTTATCATCGACGAGTATAGCCATGGCCACCTGCGGTACTTGCCCTGCCCGCTAGCCATTCTGGCCACCTGCGGTACTTGCATACTTGTCTGAGCCAGTCACCAACTTGAACCAATGGCTCTGATACCAATTGTTGGGGAGATTCGAGGGGTACACCTGTGGACCACGAGCCACCACATAAGGAAGCCTGACACCACACTCTAACCCAAAACCTTAAGGCTCAGGTTTATGAGTGTCGCAACCTACCCTTCAGCGGAAGGGCGACGCGTGACTCGCGGGATGCCTGTTCCACGAAAGGAATACGCGCAGAGTCGCCACCAACGTCTATTTGAGGAAAACGTCGGAAAAACCGGAAAAGACGTGATCTACGAACTTTTAAGTGAAAGGTTCGGGAGTTGTATTTACGCACGGGGAAGGTATTAGCACCCCACACGTCCGTCCCAAGGGACGGCAGCCTTTAATCGAATGTGCAAACATGACCTTGATTTTTATGTTCCCTTTTTATGTCTTTATATCCTTTATACCCTTTTTATATTTTTTCTCCTTTTTGTGGTCGACAAGGGTGTTTCCCTTTGCTCCTACGTATTCCTCAATTGCGATGAGGAAATCAGACCTACGTAGTTCTTTTTTATCAAGTGATTCTTTTTTACTTAAAAGGTGATCATTTTAAGGCGTTGGACCTTGAAAATGAGCCATTTTACTTAGTAAGAAATTGAAATGACAAACTTCAAAAACCTATTTTTATGGACGAGCTTGACTAGGCGAGTTTATTTTAGCCTTAGTTTCACTTTAGTTATTAGTCAATTCAATTAAGAATGAGAGATCTCAAAGAGAAAACGTCCGATTGATTTTCTGCTTTATTTTACTAAAAGACGTTTTTTTTATTTATATTATTATTTTACCTCTTTTTTTATTTCCAACGTGGTTACGGCACGACCGAATGGTCGGAATTCATTTTAACCGAAGTTAACGGATAATATAATTCAAACGATCGGTGGAAATTTATTTTATTTTTAGGTTAAGCGAGAAATGACTTAAATAAAATGGCATAAGCACGTCAAAAGGGGGGTATAAAAAGTAAATGAAACTAGAATAAAAATACACGAAACACAATGTGGACCACCACGGGTGCATAGAATGAATCGAAAAGCTTGGTTCAAGGTACTTACCCGTTGAAGATCGAAGAACGATGAAGAACGAATGAAGAACGTCGAAGAACGGACGAAACCTTCGCGAAATTCCTCACGAAGACGTTACGGAAACGTTTCGGAAGCGCCTCGGCTCGGATTTTCTTCACGGAAACAATTTTTCCAAGCAAATTCGAAAGAGAGAGAAGTGCCTAAGGGGCTGAACCCTTTTTCACTTCACTTCTCCCCCTATTTATAGAAAATTGGGGGAGAAGCTTGCCACCCAGCTCGCCCAGGCGAGCTCAGCTCGCCCAAGCGAGCAGGGTTGCTTTCTCCAGAAGCAACAGCCTTCTGGAGGAATCTTCTGGAGGGCCCAAGTGGGCCTGGTTGCTATTTGCACCCCCATTTTTACTAAGTACACCCCCTGCCTTTTTTTGGTGATTCTTTTTTCATAAAGTTACGGAAACTTAAGAATTTCATAACGATACTTGTTTTCTTTCCGTAATGTTACGGAACCTTGCAGATTACATAATCATCCCCTTTTTGACTTACGGAATGTTACGGAACCTCACTAATTGTGCGACGATGTTTCCATTTGATTTTCGGTGTGTCACGGAACCTTACGGATTGTGCATCAATATTTTCTTTTGTTTTCCGGCATGTCCCGGAATTTCACAAATTGCTTAATGATGGGTGCCAAGCACCTCACAAGGACCAAACAAAAGTCGCATGTCATCAAGCAAAGGTCCCCGGACGAAATTAGGGTATGACAGTTGCCCCTCTTTACTTGTCTTTTATTGGAGATAAAAGGAAAGTAAAGATAAGACACTAATTTTGTTCCTCTCGGTTGACGAGAGTCGCGGGTGACCATAAAATTTCCGCATGCAAATGACTTGTTGTTCCCGGGGGAACAAAAGGTGCAGAAGACGATGTCAGTCTCTGCATGCTATCAAGCGTTTTGTCTTACAGATAGCAAAAGAATGTTTATACGGATAACCACTTGGGTATTTCCGCCCGTCAGCGTGACTCAAAAGTCAGTATGACAGATCTTGTAAGTGCGGAAGATGATGTAAATCTCCGCTTGTCAACGGGCTTGTCAGCCGCGATTGACGAAGGGTGCAGAATGACCATAATTTGTCTCTGCGTGCCATCGGACACGACTGTGTCTGAATGGCAAAAGGTGTGCGGAATGACCATAATTTGTCTCCGCATGTCATCGGGCCCGCCGCCTCTGGATGACAAAAGGGTGCAGAATGACCATAATTTGTCTCTGCATGTCATCGGGCCCGCCGCCTCTAGATGACAAAAGGGTGCAGAATGACCATAATTTGTCTCTGCATGTCATCGGGCCCGCCACCTCTGGATGACAAAAGGGTGTAGAATGACCATAATTTGTCTCTGCATGTCATCGGGCCCGCCGCCTTTGGATGACAAAAGGGTGCAGAATGACCATAATTTGTCTCTGCGTGCCATCGGACACGACTGTGTCTGAATGGCAAAAGGTGTGCGGAATGACCATAATTTGTCTCTGCATGTCATCGGGCCCGCCGCCTCTGGATGACAAAAGGGCGCAGAATGACCATAATTTGTCTCTGCGTGCCATCGGACACAACTGTGTCTGAATGGCAAAAAGGTGTGCGGAATGACCATAATTTGTCTCCGCATGTCATATGACCTCAGGGTCAGTATGACAGAGATTGTGGGGCGGCCGACAAAAGCAAGGCTCTTGCTCCTACGTATCCTCCAATGAGGAACTCAGACCTACGTAGTTCTGGATAACTTGTGAGACTTGAAAAAGTCTCCACCGGAAGATGCTGACATCTCCGGAAAGGGCGCAGATGACCACATTGGCCTCTGCTCGTCAATCACACTTGGGGTCACTGAATGACGAGGCGCGGATAACCGTAAGGTGTCTTCGCGGGCTACCAGCTCTTGGGTCATGGTAACAAAGAGCGGTGTGGTCGACAAAAGCGAGGCTTTTGCTCCTACGTATCCTCCAATGAGGAACTCAGACCTACGTAGTTCTTGATAACTTGTGAGACTTGAAAAAGTCTCGATGTTTTCTCCACTAAAATGCAAACATGCTTTAGCAAAGAGACAAATATTCCAACCGATTAGAGCAGCATATGCTTTTTTGAGTGAAAAACAATGCGTCTACCGGGGAAGGAGAGTATGCTGATGAAATTTTCTCATAACCACAAATGAGATTTTGGATGTTTAGCATTTCGTTTCTAAATGACCATTTAGAGGAAACACTGGGTTCGACAAAAATAGAAGAAATCCACTCAAAGTGTATCAATCTCGCACAGGTAATTGTTTCATCCTAATTCCGAACCATAGATATGTCATGACTTGACTTTGCAAATTATTTCCTATCAAATCAAAAATTATATGCGTGATCATGGATCAATAGGACTTCCCTTGGGAATGGGTTCTTTTGGTGTGTTTTTCGGCTTTTGTGTGTTTTTGGCCTTTTCCTTTTCTGTTTTTGTTTTGCGCGAGGCGAGCAAGCCACCGATGCACAGGATTTTGGTTGGTAATCAAAGGGAGAAGACCACTTTCAGGTCATGGTTTCCTTTCCTTTTTGTTCATTTGGTGACAATTCTGTAGATGTTCAGATATTGTCTGGTCCAAAGACCTTTCTGCATATTTCTTCTGTTTTCTTTCGATCCTTGATCAGGAGCTTTCTTTCCTTTTCTTTCTGCTTTCTCCCATTCTTTGATTGGGAATTTCCTTTCTTATTTTTTTTGCTTTCTCTTTGATTGGAAATTTTCCTTCTTTTCTTTTTTGCTTTCTCTTTGATTGGAAATTTTCCTTCTTTTCTTTTTGTTTTCTCCCATTCTTTGATTGGGAATTTCCTTTCTTTTCTTTTTGCTTTCTCCCACTCTTTGATTGGGAATTTCCCTTTCTTTTCTTTTTTTGCTTCCGAGGGTAAGGATTGACATTCTCACCCTGGGTCAAGGTTTATGGTGAGTCAGGATTTTGGCTCAAGGCTTGTAGAATGGCTAGACATGATACATGTCAAGGTTTGGTTTGGTTCAAGGATAAAAGGGATGCCCCACATTATTTCCATGACACAAATGCAAAAATGATGATTTGGAAACTTTATGCAAAACTGGTCATGCATGCACCTATGTGGACACTCAAGTGTCGAATTTTTATGGTCATGTGATGCTAGGGCTCAGGATTCATTTCCTCTATTTTTAGTCAACCCAATGTGTCATACCCTAATTTCGTCCGGGGACCTTTGCTCGGTGACGTGTGACCATTCTTTGGTCCTCGTGAGGTGCTTGGCACCCATCATTAGGCAATTTGTGAAATTCCAGGACATGCCGAAAAAACCAAAAAAATATATTGATGCACAATCCGTAAGTTTCCGTGACACACCGGAAATCAAATGGAAGCATCATTGCATAATTAAGTGAGGTTCCGTAACATTCCGTAAGTCAAAAAGGGGATGATTATGTAATCCGCAAGGTTCCGTAACATTACGGAAAGAAAACAAGTATCGTTACGAAATTCGTAAGTTTCCGTAACTTTACGAAAAAAGAATCACCAAAAAAACAGCAGAGGGGGGTGTACTTAGTAAAAATGGGGGTGCAAATAGCACCCAGGCCCACTTGGGCCCTCCAGAAGATTCCTCCAGAAGGCGGTTGCTTCTGGAGGAAGCAACCCTGCTCGCCTGGGCGAGCTGAGCTCGCCTGGGCGAGCTGAGCTCGCCTGGGCGAGCTGGGCGGCAACCACCTCCCCTATTTTGCTATAAATAGGGGAGGAAAGCAAGAAGAAAGGGGTCCAGCCCCTTAGGCACTTCTCTCTCCTTCGAATTTGCTTGGAAAAATTGTTTCCGTGAAGAAAATCTAAGCCGAGGCGCTTCCGAAACGTTTCCGTAACGTTTTCCGTGAGGAATTTCGCAAAGATTTCAACCGTTCTTCGACGTTCTTCATTCGTTCTTCATCGTTCTTCGATCTTCAACGGGTAAGTACCTCGAACCAAGCTTTTCGATTCATTCTATGTACCCGTAGTGGTCCACATTGTGTTTCGTGCATTTTTGTTCTCGTTTTGCTTACTTTTTATACCCCTTGTTGACGTGCTTAAGCCATTTTACTTAAGTCATTTCTCGCTTAACTTAAAAATAAAATAAATTTCCACCGAACGTTTGAATTGCATTATCCATTAACTTCGGTCAAAATAAATTCCGACCGTTCGGTCATGCCGTAACCACGTTGGAAATCAAAAAAGAGGTAAAAATAATATAAAATAATCAAAAGGACATCTTTTAGTAAAATAAAGCGGAAAATCAATCGGACGTTTTCTCTTTGGGATTTCTCATTCTTAATCGAATTGATTAATAACTAAGGTAAAACTAAGGCTAAAATCAACTCGCCTAGTCAAGCTCGTCCACAAAAATAGGCTTTTGAAGTTTGTCATTTCAATTTCTCACCAAGTAAAATGGATCATTTTTAAGGTCCAACGCCTTAAAATGATCACCACTTAAGTAAAAAAGGCATCACTTGATAAGAAAGAACTACGTAGGTCTGAGTTCCTCATTGAGGATACGTAGGAGCAAAAGCCCCGCTTTTGTCGACCACCCCAAGAGATCGTTAATGGTCCAATGCCTTAACGTTTCTCTCCTTTCAAAAACAAGAGATCGTTAATGGTCCAACGCCTTAACGTTTCTCCCCTTTCAAAATCAAAAGACCGTTTAATGGTTCAACACCTTAAATGACCTTTTGTTCAATAAAAACATATTTTGCAAAAAAGACAAAAACAACTTAACCAAACACTTTGTTCCAAAAGAACTACGTAGGTCTGATTTTCTCATCCCAAATTGAGGAATACGTAGGAGCAAAGGGAAACACCCTTGTCGACCACAAAAAAGAAAAAAATATAAAAAAGGGTATAAAGGATATAAGAACATAAAAGGGAACATAAAAATCAAAGTCATGTTTGCACATTCGATTAAAGGCTGCCGTCCCTTGGGACGGGCGTGTGGGGTGCTAATACCTTCCCCGTGCGTAAATACAACTCCCGAACCTTTCACTAAAAAGTTCGTAGATCGCGTCTTTTCCGGTTTTTCCGACGTTTTCCTCAAATAAACGTTGGTGGCGACTCCGCGCGTATTCCTTTCGTGGGACACGCATCCCGCGAGTCTCGCGTCGCCCTCCCGCCAAAGGGTAGGTTGCGACACAATGTTTCCAAAATATGCTCTTTTATCAATTTGTGCATTCATCCGAATCCATTTTGGGCGTCCGGGAAAATCTTCACAGCATTCACCCTTCAGGTGTATACACATTTTTTCAAAAACTAGTTATGATCAGTGAATTTTTTAAAAGAAAAGTTGGAAGTCATCTCTTTTCAAAAGCATGTTGGTTTTTCAGCTTGACAACTTATTTTTTTTCTTTTTTCTTTTTTTTTATTTGTTTATTTCTTTTTCTTGTTTGTTTTTGTTTTTTTTTCCTTTTTTTTCATGAGGTATTTTGCTACCTAAACATGTGTATATTGTTGTGAGGTATTTTTGCTATATACATTCATATCCAAGGTATCTTGCTACCTAAACATACATATATATCTTTTGTGAGGTATCTTTTTGCTACATACATGCATATCTAAGGTATCTTGCTACCTAAACATACATATATATATTTTGTGAAGTGTCTTTTTGTTTACATACATGCATATCTAAGGTATCTTTCTACCTAAACATACATATATATATTTTGTGAGGTATGACTACCTTCCGAGCTTGTGCTCGTTTTATTTAAATTCTTAGGATCATGAGCAACTAGGTGTGTCCCAATAAGACTTGAGAAACAAAAGGTGATCAAATAGCAAGCAGAAATTTAAAAGTTACTAGGTTGCCTCCTAGTAGCGCTTCTTTAACATCTTGAGCTGGACGCCTAATGATTTGTCGGTCATGGACCTAGTACTTTGCTTACCTTTGGCTTTGGACTTGGTCGCCTATTGGTCGGCCATGTGTCGTAGGCAACGCTCTAACCTTTTTATGGATGAGCTGAGGTGAACTTTAGAGGTGGTGGCGGTGTGTCTATTGCCCGCTACCGGCCATCCCAATGCTGCTGTGGTGTTTCGCCCTGCGCCTGCCTGGGGGCGCAGCACTTCTTGATGAAAGCTCGATTGGTAGGGGGCTTGATGACCCTGCTGGGGGCAACAGGCACTCCCTTGAACTGATAGAGACCCGTATTTAGAGCTGGCAACTCCAAGACCCTGTTGGCCTTCTTCAGGTCCACTAGGTGTCTTGCGGGCACGATCCCTGCAAACAATAGATGACATCAGAAATCAGTTGGGGGAGGTGCATACTTACCTATGTCATGATGGCATGAGCTTGCTGGGGGGACGGGCGCCCTATAGGGCCGACAGAGGCCCGTAACCAGAGCTGGAAACCCCAGGGCCCTGTTGGACTTCTTCAGGTCCACTGGGTGTCTTTGTGGGTGCGATCCCTGCAAACAATAGATGGTATCAGAAATCAGTTGAACCATATGCATACTTACCCATGTCGGGACGACACAGACCATCCTGGGTTCTCATGAGCCTCAAGGTAGATTTCTGAGCCCATGGGCCGAGGTTGGGTCCACTCTTCTTTGTAAATATTAGAATAGGTTTTTCCTTCTTTTGGGTCTTGTATTTTGGCAATTCTAGTAGTATAGGGTTTTAGCCTTGTATTTCAGGACATTTTGAGTAGTCTTTGTAGTAGGGACTTTTTTATATTTTCATGAATTTTGACATAGGGGTGAGCTTAGCTATTATAGGGGGTGTGTAGATAAGCTCTTACTTCTCATCTCAAGAAGGTGAGCTTAAAGCTCTAGCTTCTCAACTTTAGGAAGTGAGATTAGCTATTAGAGAGGTGTGTGTAGCTAAGCTCTAACTTTTCTAGGAATCTTCTCAAGGAAGTTTGTCAAGGAGGTGAGCTTAGTTATTAGAGGGGTGTGTGTAGCTAAGCTCTAGCTTCTCAAGGAAGCTTCTCAAAGTAGCTTCTCAAGGAAGTTTCTCAAGGAAGCTTCTCAAGGAAGTTTCTCAAGGAAGCTACCTAGGCTATAAATAGAAGTATGTGTAACACTTGTGGTAACTTTAATGAATGAGAGTCTTGTGAGACACAACTCAAAGTTCAACTTCTCTCCCTCTTTTTCTTCCTTCAATTTCGTGCTCCCCCCTCTTTCTTTCTCTCTCTCTTTCTTTTCCTCCATTGAAGCATCCCCTCCAAGCTTCTTATCCAAGGCACATTCTTGGTGGCGAAGCTCCTTCTTCCATGGCTTATTCCCTAGTGGATGGCGCCTCCTCTCACCACTTCTCCTTTGTCTTCCGTTGCATCTCCATGGTGAAAAATCACCATTGAAGGAACTCATTGAAGCTCAAAGATCCAACCTCCATTGAAGTTTCACAAGCAAGCTTCCATCAAGTGGTAATCAAAGCACAAGAGCTTCAAGTAAGTGCTCCTTAAACCTCCATTAATTTTCAACTTTACCTTTTCCTCCATTGTTGTTTCTTCATTTTTCTCCATGTATCTCCTCACATGTCTTGTGCTAAATGTTGCTAACATGATTCTTTAGAGTTTCCACCGATTAAACTTGTTGTAGAAGCTATATTTGATTTTCTATGGTTCAAATTTCTTGTTCTTGTTCTTGAACCATGAATTGTGTTTCCTTTGAGTTTTATCTTGTTATTTTTTGTGGCAGAAACCTAAACCATAAAATTCTTACAAAAACATTAAAGTAGAATAAAATCTCAAAAATCTAGAGTGACTTGTTCACCTATTGTAGTTTTTTCATAGAAGTCATGTCTAGTCATGAAACTTGTCACATAAGATTTCTTAAGTTGTGCTAAATTTTATTTTTCTTGTTTCTTTGTCTAACTCATTTGTTCATGAGTGTATGAAATTCTTTTAACTTATTATTTGATTTGAGTCAAATCTTGCATGTTAATTAGTCCTTAACATGTTCATTCAAAATTCTTAGAGAGTCTTTGATTGTGAACCTTTTCTTGAACTTTTAGGTTTCCTTATGATTGTGTCTATTGTGAATTTGAGTTTTGGTGAATGAATTGGTGGCTGAAATTTTGATCATGTGACCCCCTCTACCCCGACATATATATATAAATAAATAAAAGAAATAAGAGATCAAATTTAATTAATTTTTTTTAAAATACATTTAAATACAAGCTTTTCAAAATGGTAAAAGGCTTACATTCACTTTTCTAACACCATAATAAAACTTGTTCAAATAATTAATAAATTATTTTGGCTCAAAACAAGGTAATGTCACATCCTATCAGAGCATTGTGTCCCGACATTCTTCAGCACAAGGTTCCTTAAAGTAATTCACCTAGTCATCTGCTCCTCCGAACACAAAGTTCAAGATCATCACAGGATCCAAACACAGACAGCAGAGGGAGTGAGTTATCACATTCCTAACTAATAGAGAAAAATAAGACAACATATAGGTATAAATATTATATAACAAATACAATTTACTTGAGCATAACTCACGTTATTCCACCACACGTCTCATTCATTTTCACAACATTCGCATACTCAATAGTCAAAACATCATATCATCAAATCAATCAATATAGAACAATACACAAGCATTATGTAGCAGATACACTAAGACTCAATCCTATATGTAATGTGGTACCATGTCAATGAAAAACCTCGTCAGGCACCGAGGAGTACATGACAAGACGAACCACACACTAGCAAGTCAAGTCACTCTCACTAGGTAATATCATAGGGAGACTAGTCAGAGTCACAGTGTTTTGCGAGAATGCTCCAACCATGTGGGATAGGCACAGGCTTAAAGGAGCACTCAAACCGGGTGACCCCCAAGGCCTACACTCCGAAGAGTCCATCAGGGCCTCTCCCTCCTGATTCAGGTCCAACCCAGAAAACATTTTAGCACACAGACTCTATCTATGAACTGTACAAAACACACGACTCCTCAATTGTTCTCAAAATAGTTTTAACTCGTCGCCCTTAAAGGGATTTAACATTAACTCGTCGCCCTTAAAGGGACTTATGGTCATGTGATTGTACAATTCATAGTTCACAACTCAATGCACACAACATCTCAATGCGCATATATATCTCAATCATATACATACTCAATTTATCACATACATTCGATCTCAATCACAACGGTATAATCTCAATTTAACACATTATCACACCTCATGAATCATATACACTTTACCTACGAACTATGCAATACACACAATTACTTAATTGTTTTCAAAGTCATTTTAACCCGTCGGGTTCCCACAGTGGATCCCATCACAATACTCGTCGCCCTTAAAGGGTCTTACAGTTGTGTGATTGCACGATTCATAGCTCACAACACAATACACATATCAATATACATGTATTCCATCATTCATCACATGTTTAATTCATCACATACTCACAATTTGAATCATCATTTCATATCCTCAATATAACAATTTATACAAAAGACTATCACAACCTGGGGAGTAAAACCCCTCAAATAATATTACACAATTATATCAAAATCATAGGTCAAAATATACAAATATCAGGAGCACAATTTATCAAGAAATTTTCATTAGAACATCAATATTTTATTTATAATCATAAAGGAAAAATTGCAATTTAATAAACATCCCAAAATAAAACCCTAATTTAATTCTCTAAGGATCCCTATACATGATCTCACTAACCCCCAATTGTGAATAACCCATCCCTTACCTCTAAGCGGGTTCACATGTCTTCCGACAGCGATAGAGACATCTATAACAAGTTCTTGAGATTCCTCTGGTTGCTCTGATAGGGTTCCCAAACGTTAGAGAGAATGAGAAGGAATTGAAGTCTCCACTTGCACTATCTTCATGTGATTCATTTTTCTCCCTCCACAAATATTATCTTGCAAATCCCAACAGTGAAAGTTTGTGCAATTGAATTTCTAACAACATATCCCAATTCGAATATAATCCAACGGTTAACAAATCCAGGATCATAGTTTTACTGAGACAGTTTTGGGTTTCTGCGGGAAAATAAAAGGCTACAATGCGAAGGGTATTCCTCTAAGCTTAGAAATGATTTTAAAATTCCCAACGGTGAGAATGCTCGGAATTGGGCTGAGAACATGGTTCTTAAATTTCACGATGATCCAACGGTTAATGAGTCCGAGATCATTTTTTTTCTAAGATATGTTTGGTGGTCTATGGGAAAAGAGAGGTTGAGAAGGGAGAACGAAATTGAGAGGCGGAGGAGGCGGCAGAGTTAGTCTGAAAACTGACCTAGCTTTTTTCTATTTATAGCTAGGGGTATTCACAACCTATTATTTACTCTATTTATTTATTTTTATTATTTTATAAAAAAAGAAACTCTATTTTATTCTCCATCAAATGAATAATAAAATATCCTTTTTATTTTCTCTCAAATCATTATTTTAATTAATAAAGTTATTTCCCCTTATTTATTTAATTATAAAACCTCATCATTTTTAAACTCTATTTATTTACAAATAACAATCTTTTTTAAATTAGTTTACGAAAAATGGGATGTTACAGATTCTAAGTGAATATTGAACTCCTAAAACTGTGATAAACAAGCCTAGAGAGTTCAACATACATAGGAAGGTTGAAAGTAAGCCCAAGGCAATCAATATTCCATGTTAAAAAAAATTTAAGTCTGAAATCGCTGGTGCTGGCAGCTTGGACATACGAACTTGTAAAAATTACTGAGAATTGATCACTATGAATTTTGAGCAGACATTTTTACTGAATTATCTAGATATCTGGAAAAGAAGTTAGAAAAAAAGAACCAAGCGATTTGGATAAAAGGAAAAAATACGAAATATCTAGAAAAAAAGTTAGAAAAAAAGAACCAAGTGATTTGGATAAAAGGAAAAAATACGAAAAATCACACAAGTTGGCAGAAAAATCAGTATCCAAAAAAAAAAAGGTGAAAGAGAAGTGTACTTGTTGTTTTGACTCAAAATTTATTCTATAATTGGTGCCTATTTGATACCAATCTTAGTTTCGAAATTTCAATTTAAAATTAGTGCGAAAACAAGTGTCAAAGCTAGAGATTTTTTAGTCTTTTTTTTAACTTTTTTTTACTTTACTCTAGAGTCATTCTAAGTTTCTCTTTGAATCCTAGCTTGCTTCTATGTCCTTTTCATTGTTTTAATAGTTGAATAATCCTTGAAAAATTATCTTGTTAAAACTCCATTGGACTCTAAGATCAACATCATTGAGATAACATTTTTTTAAAACATTGTTAAGATTGTCTTGTTAAAATTGTCTTGCTTTAATTGTTGAATAATCCTTGAAAAATCGTCTTATTAAAACATTGTTAAGATCAACATTTTTCTATACCAACATTGTTGTAACAGTATAAAACTATCATACATTAAAAGTGTTGATACCATTAAACTCTAAGATCAATCATAACAATTCAAAGTTCATGATTTCTATTTATAAAAGAGATAAATTCCAAGAAATAGTTAAGATAAAATTAAAATTTAGGATGATATTTAAAAAAATTAAAGTTTAAAGAGACTGAATACCCCTAAAAATAATAAGGGTGAAGATAACACTTGCTTACTTTTTTTCATCTTTTGTATACTTTTCAAAAAGAAAATGTTTGTTAAACACGCCTTGAGATATCTACACCTTGAGAGAGAAAGGAAGAGAAAGAGAAATAAGTAACTCATTTGATTGATGATTTAGTATAATAGGAAAAGAGTGATAGAGAAATGAGAGATATTAATAGTATTTAAATTTATAGGCGTCCAAATATATCACTCTTTTCAAAAAATGGTCAATTGAAATCCAAAATCCATAAGTGACCCATACGATTTTAAAAAAAAAAATTCAAAAGTATGTTTTACGAATTAATGGTCCATGTAAGAATCTTTTCAAAAGCATGTTTTACAAATTAATTTAAAATTAATGATCCATGTAGGAATCAAACCTTTGACTTTCGCGTTATTAGCATAACGCTCTAACCAACTAGGCTAATAAATCAATTATCTTATAAAATAATTAATGTTGTTATATATAACACTAAAATTTCTAACGTATATTTAATGCACATGTAAATCTACATAATAAATTTTGTAACAATTAATTTTGATCTAATTCAAAATAATCTATTTTTTTAATAAACAATAATCATTTATAAACAAAAAACAAAATAATATATTTACAATTAAAAAAATTACTATTTAAAAACATAAAAAAATAATCTTTTATTTAAAAATTAAACAATAATGATTTACAAACTTATTTATATTTAATAAAAAATAAATATTTAAAAACAAAAATCAAAATAATATTTTTATAAATATAAAAAACATTTACTATTAAAAAATAAATAAAATTAATTTAATAATTTTAAAAAAGCATATGGTTACCTAATCTGTATGAGTTATACGGATTACGAATTAGATAATTTGTATGTGTTACACGGATACCAAAGGCAATAATAAACCACGAAACAAAAAAAAAACTTACCTTGACGGCAGAAAACCACTGCTGTGGTGCGGACGACCTGAACGGAGCCAATGGAGACTGAGACGGCGACGATGTGACAACGATAACGCAAAGACAAAGGAGGAAGCTACGTTGCAGCGGAAGAATATAGAATGCCTGAGGGAGATGAGAGGGAGAGAATTTTTAAAATTAAGTGAAGGACATTTTTGTCACTTCACTGAAATTGTTGTGTGCACAAACAATATTGTTGGGTACACCTAGCAACAACCAATACCCAAAGTTACTAGAGAAGCCTATTATCTATATACTATCTATAAAAGAGAAGTATCTGGAAAAGCCTATTGTGCCCCTATCTAGAATTGCGACACATGTCACTTTTTTCGGTTTTTTGATCATTTTGCCCCTTTATTTTTTTGCACCTTTTTTCTGTTGCCCCCGCCACATGTCGCGTTGCAAGTGCAGTTTCGAATATATGTCACTCCTTGATTGGCGGATTTTCACTCCCCATTTAATTTCACTTAATAATCGGAACTCTCCTCTCTCTTCCTGAGTCTTCTCCATGTTACTCTCCCTTCCTCAATCTTCTTTTTCTCTTCCTCAATCTTCTCTTTCTCCCTCTTTCTTTTTCTCTTCCTCAATCCTCTCCTCTTTTTCTTTTATCTTTTATCTTTCTATTTTTGAATCTTTTCCTTCAAATCTCTTTGAAGTTTTCGTGGTTCTCTTAATCATGGAGATGGAACGCGTCTCCGAATTTCCTCACACTTATATGGATCTTTTCCATTAAATTTCATATTTATTTTTTGTTTTTTATTTCCCTCAATTGCCATTTCCCATTGGTCTAGAGCTACAACCAGAGTTGCCAAGGTATTTCTAGCATTCCGCTTCTTCAGATTTTTTTTTTATTTTTCTGCTTCTTCAGGTTCTTTTAGATTTGTTGACAGTACAAGTTTTATTTTTTGCTTGATCAGGTACTGAGGGTAATTTTAGGAGCCTCCATTCCCATTTGTTAAAGGGCCAAGATGGTTTTCCTTTTGCATCGAAGGTGTAAGGAAATGATTTGTTGACAATATGAGTTTTTTTTCTTTCCCTGATGTTCTCATGCATGTTTTATTTTTGTTCTCAAGCATGTTAACTTTTCATTTTTTTGTGTTTTTGGTCCCTTTGCTGTTGTCCATTTTTTGTTGAGTGGAGAAGTTTTGACTTTTGCTTCCTGTTATTGATGTTTTCCTGGTAATTCATGGTTGTTTGTTTAGTGTTTTTTATGTTCTCATGGATGTTTGGTTTTCGTTCTCATGCATGTTTGTTTTTCTAATGTTTTTTATTTTATTTTTTGCTACAACAGGTATTATGTTCCAAGACATTACTACTCTATTGCTTTCTGTTGTTACAGGTAAAAAAACAATAAGGAAAAAAACGTTGTTGTTGCTGTTTTTTTTCTAGCATAACAACAAAAAAGGATATGAACATTTTCACTGCAGCTTGGTAGCTAATGTTTTTTACTTTATTTTTTGCTACAACAGGTATTATGTTCCAAGACATTACTATGTTCTGCTTCACTGGTCGGTGATGTGTTTCTTGCCGCCATATCATTCATGTCTACCTTTTTCTTTTTGCAGTTGAAAAATACGAGTAGTAAGCATGGGATTGATGAGTGATTCTGGGTTTTGTTTTTATGTTCCTGGTGTTGGAAGTTTTAAGTTCTGTTTTGTTTTTTTGGCAAATTTCCTCAATTTTTGTGTGGATTATGGTTTTATTCTATTTTTTTTTTCTTTTTTCCTTTTAATCTCTTTGCAGGAAATCGTGCCACTTGATGAAGTTTTTCAGACTCTGAGGTGTGATTCAAATGGACTCACAATAGAATCTACAGAAAGGTATTCAGTTTCTTTAATAATGTTTTAACTGTGCATGTCTGTTTTTGGAATGAAAAATGAAAACCTGAAACAAGAACACAAACTGGAACCCGCAAAACACCACCATAGCAAACCTTACAACACTTCCTATGTGATCCTTTGCATGTACTAAAAAAAATAGTTACATAATAAGAAAAATAATTCCCAAATTATGTTGCATCAATTATTTTTAAAACATTTAAGAAAAAATTTAATTTATTTATTTATACTATTTGTTTACCATCTTAAAAAAAAACAAACTTTCTCTTTTTTTGAAAAAGAGACTGATTCTATAGAAAAGTATTTAAAATAATATATTATTTTCTTAAAAATTTGATTGATACCTAATTCTCATTGTTACAATCCCCCCCCCCCCCCCTTCATTCTATATTCATGTATTATTTGTGTCTGATAATTTTTTTAATTTCATATATTTTTTATTTTTTTTTTTGGAATTCAAATTTCATGCAGTTGTGGCTTTATTGATAGATTCTATTTTATTATGTTTTTTCTCCTACTTGATCAAGTGTGATGATGTAATATTATTTTTAGAAGTTTTTATTAGCATTTCAGAGTCAGAGATGTGGAACCCTGTGTCTTGATCAAGTGTTATTGATGAGCTGCATGCATAGTTACTAAGATGGTGGAAGAAGAATTTCTCAAGTAGCAATCTGTTCATAGCTCTTGCTTGATGAAAACAGAAAATTATATTAATTAAAACAACATTCTTTTTTTGTGTTTTAATGTTTATTTTTCTAAGATTCTGCATTTTTTTTATTCTCACTTTGGGTATATCAATTTTTAGGCTTTCACATTCTGGCAAGGATAGGATTCTTGCTTCAATATTCACAAAATTGAAGTTATTGTATCTCTTCCATCAACCAATGATTGGAAACTATTTGTTTTTTGTTATTCTTATATGACAAATAAGTCATTGATTCTTACTCAATTTTTTCTTCTCGAGATTATGCATTTTTTTATTCTCACTTTTGTAAAATAAACAACCTATTCTTCGCTTATAGTAATAGCATATTATATTATTGGTTGGTGAAATGAGTGAGTTGTATAATGTAGACCCATAATTAAAAGAGACAAAAATTGATATAAATCAAGAGAAGTTGTTGAATCAAATGACAAAAAGATAAAGCGCAGGGAATTGAGAGAAACTAACGGAGTCCCAATGATTGCAGCGTTTATCGTATCATTAAGGTTAATATATAATACTTTAATTGTTATTATTAATTTATTAACATGTAATCAATTAATATTTATTTAATTTATTCAATGTTGATGCTAATAGTAATAGTAAACATATTATTCCAATTGAATTTTTTTAATTACTTTAATTGTTATCCAATCAAATCATCTTAACATACAATGATTCAGCATCAAGAAATTATGACTTTCATTACATTTATTAACATATAATAATTGATTACTATATATAATAATTCATTAAATATTAATATAAACGTAATTAATTGTTGAATCATTGTATCATATTTCAACGATCAAGTTTCTTTTTGTGTGCTTTGTTTTATTATTATTATTATTATTATTATTATATTCTCCTATAGTTTCTTATTTTTTCTCTAATCAGAAAATAAAAAAATAGGGAAGAAAATAAATTGATGCTTTATTGGGTGGATGTACAACTAAAAAACATGAGGTTCTTGAAATTCCTGAACGTGTATATGACTTACTATATTTGAAGAAATATTGAGTGGACAAGCTTCATCTGATGTATTAGTAGATAATTTTTAATTTGCTTATTAATCATTATAGAATAAAATATGGTATATGTTTTTGCGGGACAATTTTAGATTTATTATCTTTTTTTTCTAAGCAGATGTGATCGACTACACTAGACATTAGCATTGGTGACAAATATATTGTTCAACCTTCGTACCATATTATTATTATTATTATTATTATTATTATTATTATTATTACTCTCTCTTTTCGTTAATCTTTTCTTTCTCCAACTTTCATCCATCTTTTGTTTTTGTTATTTTGATATTTTAATTTTGTTTTTGTAAATAAATAATCACGGTTATTGTTCCCAACAAGTGTGTTGCATCTTTGGCGGGCACAATAAAACAAGAGAATCACAATATCAAATGAGTGAGTTTGCTTTAAAGATCGGAATGTGTCGTGTGTTGGATTTTCTGTTTTTGATAGAGTTTTCTTCTGATCTTCATTCTATTTTTTACAATTTTGATTACAGTTCTTTTACTTTTTTTGTGGTAGTAGCAACGGCAGTGCTCAAGGTGATGGTGTTTTACCCATGCAAGGGTTGCAACAATAAAATTCACATAACAATGTAGAAGAATAAAGTCCCAAAGTGCATCCTTTTTTTAAGGAACCCAAAGCCTACATGATGATGATAATAATAATAATAATATATGAATGTTAGTCTTTTTACTTTTTTTACAGTACCTTTTTTTTAATTCTTTTATAAAAAATCATTTAGTGAAATAACCGGATTACCGACAAATTAATTATTAAAAGTATGCAAGTGGTATATAATGGTGAAACCCATTTAAAAACTCGAAGTGAAAAAGTTGCTGGAATTATGATGATGCCCTAAATGCATGGATGCCAAGTTGGTACACAATACAGTGGGACAAGATGCTTTCAAAAAAAAAACTTAAATTCAGTTTTAAGATATTAGCACTGTTTCCTAATTATAATTAAAATTTCACTTTAAAAATTAATGCTAATCTTAAAACACTTACTAATAAGTTACTAAAATAAAATCTTAATTTTAATAAAAGATAGTATCTAAAGAATTAAATGTTTGTTTCTATGCTGCTACAAAAGCAACAAAATGATGTTGCGACAAAGAAGCTCATTCGATTACAGTAAAATACAGTCTTGAAACAGAAGCAGAGATAATATTGCAAAAAATTTCTTAATGGGATTCTTAACGTGAAGGTTTCCAAATTCCAAGCATAGGAAACCTACAATCCCTACCACTCAGCTCCCAGCCCAAATTCCAAAGTAAAAGGAATTGATCTTTTGATATCATGAGCCGCAGAGACGGAATGAACATAAAAAAATTGATGACTAAGCACCTTCAACATTCAATCTTCCAACATGTTCGATGTATGATTCAGATCCTGAAGGGTCTGAGGCACTTCCTGACCGCATTGTTCAAGAACCGCAATCAACGGTGCAGCAAGTTCTGTATCTCTTTTTGTTAAGAAACTGTGCAATACACCATTGACACTTGTGCGAGCCATCTTTGTCAAAATATGCACGTAAGTGTCAATTGAGGGTACAAAACTAGGTAGGACTACCACATCATACGTCCCTATATCCGTAGTAGAGATTTGCACCAAATCAATCAAAGAAACCGCTGCTCTGCGGTCTGAATCCACCCTGTAAAACAAAACAGTAAGCTCCTATTGAACATTCAACAAAAAGATAATTAGTTGGAAACTTTACAATCAGCTAGCCCTGCCTCCTACCAAATCCAACAAATCAGTTATGAAAAAACAATACTCCCTCTGGTCCTTTTCATAAGGAACCAAATTAGAGGTTTTGCTTGGTTTGTATAAGAACCAATTTGAAATGCCTCTAGTATTATTATTATTTTTTTAACAGAAAAATGCTTAATTATGAGTCACTTCTCTTAGTTCAACAAATAATAGGTGGAATGCATTAATATTTTAAGCTCTATGGAAGTCTATCTTTCCCTTGTATGAAGAGCAGTTTGAGAACCCTAATTTGCCTCTTGACATACATAGCCCATAAAAATTAAAGTAATAAATATATTATTGGTGAGAGAATTAAAAGAATTCAAAAAAGAACAAGAGTCTGTTTCTGTTGAATATCTTGCTTAAATATCTTGCTTTACTTGATGTATGACTGATGTAATATTTTGCTTATCTGAGAAGTTAGCAGAGATAGGCCTGAGAGTAGGCTGTCTCTATCTTCCATCTTTTCTCTATATATTTTGTAATCTTATCAAGTTATGAATAAGCTTAGTGAGAGACATTTTTTTCTCACTCAAATTTCAAGCTTCAACTTGGCATCAGAGCTGAATTTATACACGCCGCCGTCCGCTGCCATCGGCCACCATGCCGCCACCGTCATCGCCATTTTTCCGGTGACAAGCAGGATTTGGTGCGCCTCGAGAAGCACAACCCAACCCCACAAGTCGCATGACCAACAGGTCACCCACGCGTCACCACACACCCTCACCGTCCGTCACCCACATCGGCGCGTGGTCGCCACACGCTGTCTTCTTAGCGCCGGAATCCGGCCAGACCAACGCCAGTCGTCTCGTCGGCGCGTCCTGAGGCCATTCCAGCCTTCAGTCTTTGGTTTCGACACTCAGAACGTGTCGACCTTGCTCATCTCTCCGTTTACTCTTAGGATTTTGTGTTCTTGAGTAGAAATGGCTTCGTCTGGTCAAGTTCTCTCCTTCTCCGGAACTCCAATCATCACAACAACTAAACTCAACTGGAAAAATTATTTATCTTAGTCTGCTTCAATGGAGCTGTGGTTTCTCGGCCAAGGTCACCATTACCACTTGGAGAAAGGTGCTGAGGAGGTTCCAATCGATAAAAGACCTGAATGGCAGAAGCTGGATTATCAGCTTTGTGCAGTTTTATGACAATCAGTTTTGCCAGACGTTTTGAAGATCCTTAGATCATTCAAAACATTTTGTTCTTTCTAGAAGAAGGCCCAAGAAATCTTTGTCAATGATATTCAGAGTTTGTTTGATGCAACCATGAAGGTTACAGCCCTCAAACAAACCAGCCATGGCATGATTGCTCATATAGGAAAAGCTCGGGCTGCAGTAGAAGAGTTGAAGAGGTTTCTGGTGGCTGATTCGTTAGAGGAAGTGAATAGAAAACTAGATAAGTTCTACATAGTCCTTATCCTGAGGAGTCTACATTCAGACTTTGACCATGTGCGAGATCAGGTTCTTGCTGGAGATCAAGTCCCATCAATGGACTCTCTCATCACTAGACTGCTTCGTGTGCCACATATGTTGAAAGATGAAAACCTAGCTGATGCGGTGGAAACATCGGCTATGGTTGCACCTCGTGGGAGAGGGGGAGGCCGTAACAGTAGAGGAGGTCGTGGTGGAAGAGGTGAAAGTCCTCATTGCACCTATTGGAAGAGGATGGGCTACACTCAAGAAAACTGTTACTCACTACATGGCTCTCCTGAAAAAGTAGCACAGGTGTCTAAGTCAGAAAAACCGGAGTCCGGATTCTCTAATGAAAAGTATCAGGAGTATTTGAGGCTCAAGTCCGAGAAGTCCAGCAATCAAGCATCATCCTCATCAGCACCATGTTTTTCAACAGCTTGTGTTTCTCAATTCATTGGAAGTCCTAGTCCTTGGATACTTGACTCAAATGCCTCTGATCATATCTCTGGTAACAAGTCCTCCTTCTCATCCATTTCTTTTTCAAAAGTTCCTCACCTTGTTACTGTAGCTAATGGTTCCAAAGTTACATCCCAAGGAAGTGGTCAAGTTTCATTATCTCCTTCATTGCAATCAAATTATGTTTTATTTGTTCCTCAGTGTCCATATAATCTAATCTCTTTAAGTCAGTTGACTCGCTCATTAAATTGTTTAGTAACCTTTGCCGCTGATTCTTTTGTTATTCAGGAACATGAGACGGGTCGACTAATTGGAAAAGGACGTGAATCACAAGGATTTTATTATTTAGAATCCAGCTTTCCTGTGTCTTGTTTTGCATCCTCAAAACCCAAGCTTTTGCAGGATCGTCTGGGCCATCCAAGTCTACCAAAGTTGAAAATGATGATCCCTAGTCTCAAGAATCTTAGAGTCTAAGATTGAGTCTTGTCAACTAGGAAAACATGGTAGATCATCTTTTTCTCAAACTGTACAAAGATGTGACTCAGCTTTCTCTATCATTCACTCTGATATTTGGGAACCAAGTCGTGTTGCATCTTTTGGTTTTCGATATTTTGTAACCTTCATTGATGAATTTTCCAGATGTACTTGGATTTACTTAATGAAAGACAGATCTGAACTTTTATCTATACTCATATCATTCTTTAAGGAAATTGAGAATCAATTTGACAAATCAATTAAGATTTTCAGAAGTGATAATGCTAAAGAGTATTTCTCTCATGATCTCTCTTCCTTTTTATCTTCAAAAGGTATTCTACATCAGTCCACATGTCCTCATACACCTCAACAAAATGGTATAGCAGAGAGGAAGAATCGTCATCTTCTTGAAACTGCACGCTCCCTAATGTTAAACTCCAATGTTCCTACCCATCATTGGGGAGATGCAGTGCTTACTGCTTGTTACTTAATTAACAGGATGCCTTCTTCTTCTCTTGACAACCAAGTTCGTCATTCAATTATTTTTTCTCATGATCCATTGTTTCATATTTCTCCCAAAGTGTTTGGTTGTACTTGTTTTGTCCATAATCTTTCTCCTGATTTGGACAAACTTTCTGCTAGGTCAGTCAAGTGTGTCTTCTTGGGTTATTCTCGTCTTCAAAAGGGTTACAAGTGCTATTCTCCAACCACCAGACAATACTATATGTTTGTAGATGTAACCTTCTTTGAAGACACACCCTTCTTTTCATCTTCCATGGATCATCCCTCTTCTCTCCAGGAAGTTCTTCCAATTCCTTCTTTTTGTCCTACAGGTAATTCAGACCAAAATGTCAGAGTTATCCCATCTTCTCCACCAAATTCACTTGAAGTTGCTCCTCCACCTCTTATGACATATCAACACAGGACAAGACAAGTTGGATCTATCGTACCTGAAGTCTCTTCTCGTGATCCACATCCTTCTTCAACCAGTCCTCAACTCATGGGTCATTCCTCTCCTTCCACTTCTTCTCCTCATTCTGACTCAGACTGGCCCATTGCCATCAGGAAAGGTACTTGTTCTACTCGTAATCCCCATCCTATTTATAATTTCTTAAGTTATCACCGTTTGTCTCCTTCATATACTTCCTTTGTTTTCTCATTATCATCACTTACTATCCCTTCCATTGTCCGTGAGGCACTTGATCATCCTGGCTGGCGACAGGCTATGATTGATGAAATGTAGGCTCTTGAAAATAATGGTACATGGGAACTTGTTCCCCTTCCTCCTGGCAAGACAACTGTGGGTTGTAGATGGGTCTATACTGTTAAAGTTGGGCCCAATGGTGCATTTGATCGACTTAAGGCTCGCTTGGTAGCTAAAGGCTACACACAAATATATGGTCTTTATTATTGTGATACTTTTTCTCCTGTAGCCAAAATCACTATTGTTCGCCTGTTTGTTGCTATGGCTGCCATGCGCCACTGGCCTCTCCATCAACTTGATATTAAGAATGTCTTCCTCCATGGTGATCTTGAAGAGGATATTTATATGGAACAACCTCCTGGGTTTGTTGCTCAGGGGGAGTCTGGTCTTGTGTGTAAGCTTCACTGGTCTCTCTATGGTTTGAAGCAATCTCCTCGAGCCTGGTTTGGTAAATTTAGTCATGTTATTAGCTTTTTGGACTGAAACGAAGTGAAGCTGATCATTCTGTATTTTACTGTCATACATCCCCTGGAAAGTGTGTTTATCTAATGGTTTATGTTGATGATATAGTGATTACAGGGAATGAAACTACTAAGATTGTCCAGCTAAAGGAGCACCTATTCAGTCATTTCCAGACCAAAGATTTAGGGCATTCGAAGTATTTTCTTGGTATTGAGGTGGCTCAATCTAGAGATGGTGTCATGATCTCTCAAAAGAAGTATGCTTTGGATATTCTGGAGAAAACAGACGTGCAAAATTGTAGACCTGTTGATAGTCCTATGGACCCAAACCTGAAGCTCATGGCAGATCAGAGTGAAGTTTATCCTGATTCTAAGAGGTATAGGAGACTTGTAGGAAAGCTCATTAATCTCACCATTACAAGACCTGATATTTTCTTTGCTGTTGGAGTAGTTAGTCAATTCATGCAGAATCCTCATGTCGATCATTGGAATGCTGTCATGCGTATTCTTAGATATGTTAAGAGAGCTCCTGGGAAAGGATTGTTATATGATGACAAGGGTAATACTCAACTATCAGGATATTGTGATGCAGATTGGACTGACTGTCCCATGGATAGGAGAGCCACATCAAATTATTATGTCTTCATTAGAGGGAATATTATTTCTTGAAAAAGCAAGAAGCAAACGGTTGTTGCTCGATCCAGTGCAGAAGCTGAATATCGATCTATGGCTATGGTTACATGTGAGCTTATGTGGGTTAAGCAACTTCTCCAAGAGTTGAGATTTTGTGAAATTGGACAAATGAAGTTATATTGTGATAATCAGGCTGCTCTTCACATTGCTTCAAATCTTGTTTTTCATGAGAGAACTAAACACATAGAGATTGATTGTCATTTCATTCGGGAGAAACTATTGTCCAAGGAGATTGTCATTGAGTTCATTAGTTCCAATGATCAACCAGCAGATATTTTGACTAAGTCCCTAAGAGGACCTAGGATTCAGTCTATATGTTCCAAGCTTGGTGCATATGATTTATATGCTCCAGCTTGAGGGGGAGTGTTGAATATCTTGCTTTACTTGATGTATGACTGATGTAATATCTTGCTTATCTGAGAAATTAGCAGAGATATGCCTGAGAGTAGGCTGTCTCTCTCTTCCATCTTTTCTCTATATATTTTGTAATCTTACCAAGTTATGAATAAGCTTAGTGAGAGACATTTTTTCCTCACTCAAATTTCAAGCTTCAACTGTTTCATTAATGTTGGGAGTAATTTTTGGAAAAATACATAACTTTAGGACAAATTTAATGTTACTATATTAACTAATTTCCTTGTGAATCAGTTAATTGGGTCTTCTAAAAAGGACCAGAGTAAATATTACTGGGAATCATGTATAAAAGAGAGTGAATATTATGTATTCAGCAAATGCGAGCTCAGTTTGAAACAAAAGAGGGAAAGCCTCTGGAAAACACGGAAACAGTAGCATTTTAGATTGGAGAGAAGAAACAAAAGAAAGATATCCAGAGACTGCAATAAGCAATCTCCACCCATGCCAATGCCCACCCACTTTCCACCAAAACTTTTCTTCCTCTTCTCACAACTTCCTACACCCTCCCTATAAACATTCAGCTCTCTCCCAACCAGGACCCTCTGCATTCACACACTGCCAGCTGTCTGTTCTCAGTGTTCTGTAATGCTCAGGGTCCACTAGTCAACTTGGGCTCACTAGTGAATATTATTTGTTGCTTCTTCCCTCACAACCCTACCCCAACCCTTATTTCACCAAGGGTTGATTTTACAAACAGAAGTCCTTTCATATACATCCAGGCATTCAGCAAGAATCTTTGGTTCTTAATAAGATCCTAATTGAATGCATGGACCATTGTTAACAATTAGAAGAAATCCAGTTTGCCTCTAGAAACAGAAACAACAGCTTTACTGGTGCACAAAACAAAATCAACCATGGCTTAACATTCTTAATTGGACCAAGCATAATGGTGATTTTTGGATTTGAAAACTGTAAAATAGGTTGGAACATTCGATCACAGAAAGTTACTAGAAACTAAGATGAGCCAACCAAAGCTGGACCTAATTGGAGGTTTCTTAAAATCATAATAACAGATGATAGCTGCAATAGTCACTGAGAATACATTTCTATTTTCAGTACAGTAGATTTCCTGTAACTTACTACAATGTTCTCTTGGATATGTTAGATATCAAAATAAAAAATTTCAAACCAACATATGTAAAACCAAATTTGATGCTTTACCTATCATTAATATTTGCTGCATCAGAATCAAGTGAAACGGAATAACCCTTGGATTTGAGAGTCTTGACCAATTTATGGCACTTGACATCTTTGCTTAAAATATATAGCATGTTTGAATTCTGTGTACTGTTGCTCTGAAATTGATCCAGGGCTTCGATGCTCTGCAAGAATTAATAATCTCATTAGAGCTTTTAAACTTAAGTATCTAAACAAATGAATAACTAGATGCAAGCATTATCCAGAGCTGAATAATATGCACTTAGGCTTTTGAAGATATAAACATTGGTTTGTGAAAGATGAAACAAAGATTGTAAATGTTCTGGAAATAAAGTTATTGAGAAAATTCAAACATAGAAGTAGAACAATAAACACATACCAATTGAAATCCTAAACTTGATGCACAGATCAACAAAATATTTAATGCAATTGTAGCCTCATAGAAAGGGAAAAATATATCTAGTTGAGGTCAAATAATTTGAGCCTATGGAGACCTTGCAAATATATGTAAGTTGTTATATTAAATTTCCTTTGTTGAAAAGTCCCAGGTAATCTACATATCACACTATCAAGCAAAATTGGTAAACCTTTTTTTACCTAAGTGCTAATTACGATACAAATTTATGAAATAGAATTCATGCCACGCAGACCAATAAACTTTACCATAACAACTTTATCTTCTTCTGACGTACACACTTCAACAGATTGGATAATGTACGAACTTAGGCTGTTAATTGAATTATTGAGAGAGACTCTACAAATTGATCCTGTCAGAAGATATCGAACCATTGGGATCGACATGTGGCTGACACAATCATTGAAAATCACAACACGGGGATTGCCAGAAATACAATTCTTGATGGATTTTACTGTATCAGCGTGGCCAGCACTACAGATAGTATTAAGCCCATCAATAACCTATTAACATCAAAAGAATCGTCAACCCATGATAAATGGAATAAATTATAATAAGAGACGATTAGAACTCAGTTATGTATAATACATGGAATACTTTATTTGTAGAAACCCATATGCCAGCAGATACAGTAATTTTCATATATAAAAAGATGCTCATAATTTTTCACTCAATTTCAAAACATATGACTTTTACTTAAAATAATAACGAATAAGCACAAATGTGAATCTTAGGATCAATAACAGAAATAACATGGCAAAAGTGGAACATAACTTGAGTAAAATCAACTAAGTTTCTACCACCCAAATATAGCAATGTTGAAGATAAAAAATCAGTTGATTCCACGGAAATGTTATCCCCCCAAATCCTTTCCCTTCCCTACAACTAAACAATGATCGAGTCATTCCTCAATTTACTTAACTATATATAGTCAGAAAGTTCAAGCAGATGCTGAAAAAGAAACACAAAATAATATTTCGAAGCTAGATGTCAGAAAAACTATTTATGGCATGGATCTCATGCGCCAGCAATCTCTCAGTGCATGGCACACCTTTTCCGACAAACCCTCTTCCGGCGACCCTCCCGTCATGACCCTCCACTTATGGTGGCCTTGTTTGAGCACTGTTTGGCACCGCTTGGCTACTGTTTGACCACATTTGGTTGTTTTGACTGCTATTTGGCACTTTTCTCATGGCTACCGCATCCGCCTTGAGTTCCGCTGTGACTTTTACCACTGTTCCGCTGATCCTGTGCAAAAAACTCATCAGGACAGCCAGCTATAGCACTTGGGCCGCTGTTGTTTAGTTTGGTTCCGAGGCCAAGGCCGTGCCGATCACTTGACGAAAAAATTGACAAATGTTCCAACCAACAACCAAGCTCGTTGGAAGCAAATTGACACCTCTTTATGTAGTGTCTTGTGGTTCTCTCTTGCCCCTAACCTCCAACCATGGTACTAGGCTTTGACAAACTGTTAATATGTGTGGACCAAGTCCAAGAAAGTTTATTCCTACAATGTCCATCACTTCTACTGTGTACTCACCAGCCTAATGAACATTAAGTTGGAGAACATGGACATGCAGACATCCTAGGTAAGCTGGATCGTTTAATTGTGGAATATTCCACTTTTATGTCCTTTACTACTGACACGGAGACATTTTACAAACAACATGGACAGTTGATGAGATACTGATGCGGAGACGTTTAATTGCTTTGAAAACTTCCCCTCACCCTAGGCCTTACAAACTACAATGGTTGAGTGAGAATAGGGAGCTAATTGTAGATAGACAAGTTTTGATATGCTTCTCCATTGGAAAGTATGTTGATGAGATACTGTTTGATGTAGTCCCTATGGAGGCTAGCCATTTCTTACTTGGAAGGCCTTGATAGTATGATAGGTATGTTGTCCATAATGATGTCACAAACAAATTTCCATTTGTACATAAAGGAAAAAAGGTGACCCTCACACCTTTGTCTCCAAGTGAGGTTTGTGAGGATCAAATAAAAATGAGAGTGAAAAGAGAACAAGAGAGAAAAGAAGAGAAAAACAAAATTGATGAAAAGAGAAAGCATGAAAGGAGAGAAAAGAAAGAAAAGAGTGGAGATAAAAAAAAAAGCGAAACTGTAAAAAAAGATGAAAATCAAGAAGAGAGAAAAATACAGAGCTTGTTCATGAGAGAAAAAGAGGTGAAGAGAGTGATGCTAGCTAGGCAACCTATGTATTTACTAATGTTTCATGATTATGGTTTGTCTTCTGTTGCTAGTTCTTTGCCTAAGGTGTGGAAGAATTATTGAAGGAGTTTGGGGATGTCTTCCCCAAAGACACCCCTCATGGGTTACCTCCTTTGAGAGAGATAGAGCACCAAATTGATCTCATCCCAGGAGCGTCCTTACCAAATAAGTCAACATATAGAAGCAATTTAGAAGAGACAAAAGAGATCCAAAGGCATGTGGAGAGCTTGATGGAAAAAGGATGGGTGAAAGAAAGCTTGAGCCCATGTGCTATACCCATCATCTTGGTGCCAAAGAAGGATGAAACTTGGAGAATGTGCATGGATTGTAGAGTCATCAACAACATCACTGTAAGGTATAGACATCTTATCCCTAAACTTGATGACATGTTAGATGAGTTGCATGGTTCTAGTTATTTCTCCAAAATTGATTTGAAAAATGGATACTGTCAAAATCCCACTATATATTTTATTTCCTTTTATAGATAGGATTTAAATCCCATAATTATAAGATTTGATTAGCTGCATATTTTGTATTGGAAAAAACTCAAGTCCCACATTGGCTAAAGATAAAGTCACTTAAGAGTATATAAGTGAAGGGCAACTCTCACCCCTCGCACTAGCTTTTGGGATTGAGTTAGGCTTAAATTTACATTCAAAGAATCTTAAGATGGTATCAGAGCATATCCCTTATTATTCAAAATGGAGATTTAGGTGCAAATTCAGAATCCGAAATCCAGCACAATCAAGAGGTAGTTCATATCTGGAGCAAGGCTAAACAAGTGGAGGTTTCAGGTGTGGAGGAGCAGAAAATAATCATTGAAAAAATTAAGCAGATGGAAGAAAGGGACAGGACAGAAGCGGAAAGGCGGGGAGATAGCATAAGGAGTCAATAAATATAGTTTCATACAATGTTAGGGGTTTGGGGAGGGGTGTAAAATGGGCAGCAATTAGAAGATTGAGAAAGATGGAGGCTGCGGATATGTCTTGTCTTCAAGAAACAAAGAAAGAAATGATTGACAATGCTATGTGTCAGGCGTTATGGGGGGATGTAGAGGTTTCATGGGAGATTCAGCCTGCTACTAACACAGCAGGTGGTATATTGTGCGTAGTGTGAAAAATTATTTAAGCTTCAGAGGAAAGTTATTGGAAATGGTTTTATTCTCTTGGTGAGGGAATGGATCAGAGAAGCACAGCAGGTCAACATAGTTACCATCTAATCACCATGTGACATCCATAATAAGAGACTTCTCTGGGATACCGTAAAGCAGCTAAAAGAAGCAGTGTCAAGGGGGCTTTGGTGCATCTTGGGCAACTTTAATTCCATCAGGGACCTTGATGAAAGATTTGGCAGTTGCCAAAGGGTATTTGCAAATAGCAACATCAATGAATTTAATGAATGGATAGATGATATGGAGGTTCTTGAGGTACCATGACTGGGTAGAAAGTTCACTTGGTACAAACCAAATGATGCTTCAAGGAGCAGGTTGGACAAGTTTCTGGTATCCCCAGAGTGACTTGGAAGATGGCCTGCAAGCTTCCAAACTACTCTTACCAGAAATTTCTCAGATCATTGTCCAATTCTACTTCGATCTAAGGCTATTGATTGGGGTCCTAAACCTTTTAGGGTTTTGGACTGTTGGCTATCAGACAATTCCTTCAAGGAACTCGTTCATCAATGTTGGACATCTCATCAGCAATCAGGTTAGGGAGGATTTGTGCTCAAAGATAAATTTAAGAGATTAAAACAAAGGATGAAGAGTTGAAACAAGGAACAGTATGGTGATACCTTCAAAAAGGTCAAAAAGATTGAGTCTGAACTAAATAAACTAGAGGAAGACACAATTCAGAGGCAGCTATCTTTACAAGAAGGCATGAAGAGGAGACAATTACAGGAAGCCCTATGGGTAGCGGCCCAAGCTCATGAATCTATGTTGAGGCAAAAAGCAAGATCAAGATGGATCCAAGAGAGTGATTGCAATTCACGCTACTTCCACCTGTTGATTAGTGCTAACCGCAGGAATAATTCTCTAGAAGGGGTCATGCTTGATGGAACATGGATAGATGAGCCACATAAGGTGAAGGAGGAAGTCAGGGTTTTCTTTTCACAAAGATTTCAAGAACCAGATTATTGCAGGCCCAGGCTTGATGGTATTAATTTTCAGACCATCAACCAACATCAGAATAGTATGTTGGTGGCCCCTTTTCAAGAGGAGGAAGTAAGGCAAGCTATTTGGGATTGTGGAAGTGACCGATGCCCAGGGCCTGATGGCTTCAACTTCAAGTTCATAAAGAAGTTTTGGCAGTTGTTTAAACCAGATGTGCTTCGCTTTTTAGATGAATTTCATGCCAATGGTGTTTTCCCTAGGGGTTGTAATGCATCCTTCTTAGCATTAATCCCCAAGGTGTCTGATCCACATCTCTTGAACGATTATCGACCTATCTCTCTTATAGGTTGTATGTATAAGATTGTGGCGAAACTATTGGTTAAACGAATGAAGAAGGTGATGCCATCTATCATCAACGAGGCCCAATCTGCTTTCACTGAAGGGAGACATTTATTTCATAGTGCACTCATAACAAATGAGGTGATAGATGAAGCCAAGAGGAGTAATAAATCATGCCTTATCTTCAAAGTGGATTATGAAAAGGCATATGACTCAGTCTCATAGAATTTTTTGCTATATATGCTGAAGAGAACAAGTTTCAGTCCGAAATGGGTCAAGTGGATTGAAGGGTGTGTGAAATCTGCATCTATTTCTATTCTGGTGAATGGTAGCCCGACAGGCAAGGGGACCCACACCTTTCCTATTTAATATTGTTGTCGAAGGTTTGACTAGGTTGATAGGAGAGCTATTAAGGAAAACCTGTACAAGGGCTTCCTAGTTGGTGCCAATAATGTGCCCATCAGCATCCTACAGTATGCGGATGACACAATCTTTTTTGGGGAACCATCTCAGGAGAATGTTGAAGCTATAAAGGTTATCCTAAGGTCTTTTGAGCTGGTCTCTGGCTTAAAGATCAATTTTTTAAGAACTGTTTTGGAGCTTTCGGAGTAACAGATCAATGGAAGCAAGATGCGGCCAATTATCTGGACTGTAGTTTGCTGGCTTTTCCTTTTGTTTATCTTCGTATACCCATAGGGGCCAACCCGAGGTAGTGTCAGATGTGGGATTCGATTATCCAAAAATGTAAGAGAAAACTAGCAAAATGGAAGCAAAGGCACATTTCGTTTAGGGGGAGAGTGACATTAATACAATCAGTACTAACATCAATTCCTATCTATTTCTTTTCCTTTTTCAGGGTGCCTCAATCAGTGGTGGATAAGCTAGTGAAAATACAACGTAGATTCCTATGGGGAGGAGATTCTGACCAAAACAAGATTGCATGGATTAGGCGGGAGACAATGTGCTTACCAAAAGAAAGGAGAGGGCTCGGCATCAAGGACATCAACACTTTTAATCTCGCTCTCCTAAGCAAATGGAAGTGGCATCTTTTACCGAACCAAGGGGAACTTTGGGCTAAAGTAGTGGAGTCTAAATATGGTGGATGGAGGGTTTTGGAGGAAGCAGGTAGGGCAGCCAACGAGTCAGCATGGAGGAGGGATTTAAAAAGGGTTGTACATCATTCATACCAGGGAAGGGTTCTCCAAGATGGATTTAGATGGAAGGTAGGAGTTGGAGATAGAATTAAATTCTGGGAGGATAGGTAGATATGTCAGGAGGAATCATTAGCAGAAAAATATCCTAGACTTTACCTCATCTCATCACAGCAACACCAGACTATCCGACAACTGGGATCTCACAAGGATAATTGGTGGAAGTGGCACTTTACCTGGAGAAGACCATTGTTCGATTGTGAAATTGATTCGGCTATCAGTTTCCTTGGAGAGGTTGAAGGCATGACCATAGAGCAACAAGGAGATGATGAATGAGAGTGGATAGGACACCCATCAAGCACATATTCTACTCATAGTGCCTATCAGTTGTTATGGGAGGGGGGAGCAGTTGGAAGTAAGGAGGATTGTTTTGAGGAGTTATGGAAATTAAAGATCCCTAGTAAGATTGCTGTATTTGCGTGGAGATTATTTAGAGATAGACTGTCAACAAAGAAAAATTTGCAGAGGAGACAAGTGCAGATCATGGATTTGTCATGCCCTTTTTGTGGTTGTATGGAGGAGGAGGCTTCCCATTTATTCATTCATTGCATGAAGATCCAGCCTATCTGGTGGGAAACTATGTCTTGGATGAATATTAAAAGTGTTTCCATCAAACCCAAGACATCATTTCCTCCAACATTCATTTGTTCAGGTGGATGGCATAAGGGTCAAGAGATGGCAATGGTGGTGGATGGCTGTAGCATGGTCCATTTGGCAGATGCGAAATAGAATTATAATCTCCAATGCACCTTTCAATGGCAATAAGTTGTTCGAGAATGCAATATTCTTAATCTGGACTTGACTTGGAAACTTGGAGAAAGATTTCACAATTCACTTTAATCAATGATCAAGTCACATTCGACAAGGCTTTATGTATCAGTAGAGGGTAGTTTTGCTTGGATTTCTGGCAATTGTATTACATATGTAGCCATAATATGGTTCCTAATCAAACTATATTAGTTTCACTGAGGAACCATGTGTATGGAATCCTATCTATGTACATAGTACCCCTGGTACTTAAATTCTGTTCATATATATATATATATATATATATATATATATTTGGGCTTATTTTTGGACCTGTGATGGACAGTTACCTTTTTATTGTTATTTTCAAGTCTTTTGATTATTAGATTAGTTATTGGGCCTTGGGCCTAATTTGGGGTTATTAACAAGAGTTATAAATAGATTCTTTGAACACTTGTTGGTAGCTTTTGATGAAATTTCATATTAGACACAATTGAGAGAATGTCTCTCTTGGTTCTTGTGTGGAACCTTATGTTCTTATCAAAGAATTCTATTCTTTGTGACGAATCATTCTCAAGTTATTAATCTTCCAAGATTGTGGCGTTGTTCTTTCCATCTCCATTTCTAATTCTGTCTTTTTCTTTTTTATTTTTTCCAATTTCAGAAAGTCCCAAATAGATTCTCCAATTTGTTGATGCTAAAAATTCAATCCGCAAATTAGGGTTCCATCATTAGGGATTATAATCATTATTAGGGAATATTATGTTTCCTTTGTAATCAATTTCACTATAAATGAAGGATCATTTGTGTGATACAACACACAATTACAGAAACCAATTTATTACATATAAACCATTTGAATTGTGCTTGCAAATTTCCGTTTAAGAAAGATGACATATACAGTGTAACTGAAAACAAAAGTTTGTATTATCATATTTCAACCTCCTGATTGCTTGCTGTTAAAAATTATTTAACATACAATAACAAGGAATAAGCATAAGATAGTAACCGAAAGAGAAAAGATTGTATAAATGGGGCATTGGAAGAAAAGGCTACCTACCAGCATGGATACCCCAGAAATATCAATTGCCTTCGTAGAAACAAGCTCCAATAGCCTCTCAGGAGTAGAAACAAGAAACTCAGGCTCACAAGTTTTCAGACTGTTGAAAACAAAACAAATGTTGAATAAGAAGTTGGATACCATAAAGTGTAAGTCAATAAAACATTAAAACAATTATGTGCATTCACATGCCCAAAATATTTGTGCAAACAATTATATCTTTCATGTATATCCTTGGATTTACTATTTATTCCACCGACAGGGACATGTTTCTCTTTACAATGTCACATGCAAATCAAAGGATCTTTCCAAAGTAAATTAAATCAATTGAACCGCAGTAATTACTAAAATTAGCATCAAAATAATATTGTGCAGCCTTGCACACCACATAGGATCTCCCTAATTGGTATCTCTTGTAATGGAATTCTCAGGCTAGACAAGTAGCCAGCCAGTTATTTGACTGTCCAGAAATCATAGAGAAGATGGGGATTTCTTACTGGGACTAATAGCAAGTAATTTTGCACATGCCAGACCAAATACACAACGTAATTGAATGATGTGGGAGTGAAAGAAGTGGCTTACCACAATAAAGAAAAAGTGGTATAATTTTGACTTTCATAACATATGCTATGGAAAAAGTTGTCATGTGGTTTGGTGAGTAACAAGAATTTTAGACTTTGTCCTATGCTTCGTTTTTTTTTTGTGTTGTCTCATGACAATTTTTTTAGTCAAACATTGAACAAGTGTTATTGTACGAGTAAATAAGCATTTTGGTCCCTGACTTTTGACCCTTTTTACAAATTAGTCCCTATCTTTTTGAAATGTAAAAAATAGTCCCTATCTTTGCATAAGTTTTGCAAAATAGTCCTTGTCGTTAAATTTAAAAGTAACGCGTTAGTGAGGTGCATTATTGGCAATTTTAGTGTCACATAGACTATCCAACGTGACAAATTGTCCCAAAATGTGACATGTAGACTGGACTTTAATGCAAAATTTAAAAAGTTATCAAATATTTTCTTCTTCACTTGCTTCTTCTTCCTCAAATTAGGGTTTCTAAAGCTTCTCTCCTCTCAATTCCAACATGGTGGAGTCTTAAGTGTGTGTGTTTCTCCCTGGTCTTATTTGTCCCCCTCGCTCCATCTTTTTCCTCCCCTCACTCCATCTTCTTCCTAGGGGGCTTTGATTTCCCCATGTCTGCAAGTGGTAGTTCTTTTGCATTTTCTGGTAAAACCATTCGCCTATGCCACCATGGAAGACGTGCAGCTATTCGAACTGCAAGAACAAGGAAGAACTCAGGAAGGTTATTCTATACTTGTGAATTGCCCCAAAAAGACCTAAATAACTGTCAATTTTTTCAATGGGTTGAAGAAGAAAACCAAGTTTCTAATCTTCTTCTGTCACAAGAGAATCAATGATAGTGGCTGATTTGAACCTACAAATTGAAGCATTGCAGAAGAAAAAGAGAAATTTAACAAACATTGTGTTGTTAGGTTTTTCAATTTTAATTATAATGTTAGTTTTAGGAGGAATATATTTTAGGAAAAATTTGTAGTAGCATCTTCTGATATTATAAGTATTGTTTTGCTGAAGAAATATTGTGAATGAAGTTCCTCAAGTTTTTGTTGTTATTGTCAGTTATTTTGCAGTTCCTCAAGTTTTTCATTTGAAATTTGATTTGGGTCTATCTACTGTCAATTACTTTGCAGAACAATAGAATGATGCTCAACTTGATCAAATATCATATATTCATAACATTTTCCTTAAATATCTTGTTTCTGGTCAAAACTAGTTAGTGTAATACTGTCAGCTTTCCGTGGCACTGTTGTTTACTTATTTCAGTGTTGCTGGTAGTTGTATTGTATTATATCCGTTTGAAAAGCATAAAGCTTGAGCTGATAGGAAATTGGAGCAATTGGGGTGAGGTGATGATGGTAAGGATAGGGATGTGTTATGGGGAACTGGGTTTGCTTACCCCTTCTACTTCTACTCTTTGTTTATCCCATCGCTGCAATATCTCTACATTTTCACATCCTTCTCCTCTAATATCTCCAAACTATGCTACTCACAATCACAACAAACGATGGCATTTTTTGTGCTTGCTACCCTGCACTTCATTAAATTACTAAATGCTGAGAAGGTGATTTTAGTGGGGTATGTGAATATTCTATTATTCTGTGCTTGCTACCCTTCACTTCATTAAATTACTAAATGCTAAGAAGGTGATTTTAGTGGGGTATGTGAATATTCTATCTTCTATTCTGTTAAGTCCTTTATTTTTCTCAGGTATCAGGCAGTTTTCAACAACACAAGTAAAGCATACTTCCCGCTGTATTTATAAGATGACAACTGAATAGGTGATTATAACTTATAAGAGCTCGCTGAAATAATAGCTTACTGAAAGGAGAGAAAAAATTATGATTGTAGATGTAGAAGAGCAGCTACATTAATAGGTTGTGAAATATGAAATTATCATATACCTGGGTGGACTCGGAATCAAGGACATACCAAAGGAGAAAGGGGGACTCGGAATCAAGGACATACCAACATTCAACTTGGCACTACTCGCAAAATGGAAGTGGAACTTGTTCCAGCATCAAGGGGAACTGTGGGTCAGGGTGTTAGAGTCCAAGTATGGTGGCTGGAGACAATTGAATGAAGCATCACGAGACAGCATCGAGTCCATATGGTGGAGGGACCTAAAGCTGGCTCTCCAACATCCACAACACGGTCACGCATTACAAAGTGCAATTTCATGGAGGGTTGGACGTGGAGACAAGATTAAGTTCTGGGAGGATAATTGGCTGGACAGTGAGGGCTCCCTACTAACTAAGTACCCCAGGCTGTTCATCATATCCTGTCAGCAAAATAAACTTATTCAGCAGATGGGGTTTCAGCAAGATTCAGGATGGGTGTGGGACTTTAGGTGGAGGAGATCGTTGTTCGACAGTGAAATACATATGGCTGTATCATTTCTAGAAGATATTGAAGGAAAGTCAATTCAGCCTCACACAGCAGATCAATGGTTGTGGACAGCAGACCCAACTGGCCATTATTCTGTAAAAAGCGCATACAAAATGATGTTGGCTGAGTCAGCGGAGGAGAGTCATGACAGCACCTTTGAAGAATTATGGAATCTCAAGATCCCATCTAAAATTTCTGTATTCGCATGGCGGCTACTCAACAATAGACTCCCGACAAAAGCTAATTTGCAGCGGAGACATATAGAGGTAAATGACAGCAGCTGCCCTTTTTGCCGAAGTACGGATGAGATTGAAGGGCACCTGTTTTTTCACTGCAGCAAGGTCATACCAGTTTGGTGGGCATCATGGTCTTGGGTGAACATGGTAGGGGCCTTCCCAATGAACCCAAAACAGCATTTCCTCCAGCACATTTTTGGAGTGAATCTTGGGATAAGGACCAATAGATGGAAATGGTGGTGGTTAGCCCTGACATGGACTATTTGGCGGCACAGGAACAAAATCATCTTTGCTAATGATACATTTGACGCTACCAAACTGATGGACGATGCAGTTTTTTTGTTATGGACATGGCTTCGAAACTTGGAGAAGGATTTTGTTACCCATTACAACCACTGGTCTAGTAACATTACAAGTGGTTTTAGTAGGTAGCTCAGGGTGTAATGTTAGACTGTTACTAGAGTTTATTATATTTTTGTACCCAGAGATTGGTTCTATGTTAGACTACATTAAGTCTGCCATGGAACCAAAAATCTGACCCCTATATCTGTACTTTAGAGTACCTCTGGTACTTCATTAATATAATTACTTATTTTTGCTGATCAAAAAAAAAAATATACCTGGGTGGGAATTTGGCTTTCTTTTTGTCAAAAATATGAATTAAAATATCAATGAAACCTCTTGGTTTGCTGGATTTTTTCTTTCGTAATTGGTATCTTCCAACTTCCTCTTGCCTTGGTTTTGACACCTCAGAATTTTTTACCCGCTTGACAAGAAACTCTCTTAGAAAAACTGTTGCTGAGCCTAGAAGCTTTTCCGTGAAGAAAACGGGGTCTATACTGTAAACTTCCACGTTCAGGGCCAAATCTTGGATGTTTGACACCGAGTCATCAACAGGAATGACAAACTTGGTTCTCCATACAGGATTTGCATTCCCAGAATTAACAACTTTGGTGCAATATTTGTTGTTATGATCAATCCACCCAACAGCAAACCATTGACGCTTCCAAAGTGAGGTTGAAAGCTGGAGTCCATGTGCAGATATCAAGCAGACCTCCACCCATATAATCCCCATAGAAAGTGCAGGAAAGAAAAAATGAGATGTTCAAGGGATGATGTCTTCTGTAAGCTTCTTTAGATAAGGGTTGGGCAGCAAAAGAAATGAACGTGTTTTACGTTTCGAAGGATACTTTACTTTGATATCAGAATTTTTTTTATACCAAAACTCCGTTTGGGGGTACCCTCATGGCTCATGCCATGATGCTAACTTTTTCCCCCCTTGTTATAAGTGCATTATCACAGCCAGACAGGAATCTTCTACACTCGTATTAGGTGGGCATATGCAAAGGTAAAAAGTAAAAACTAACTACCTCAGAAAAAAAAAATAGGCGGGTGCAAACACCTTTACAATAGTTCTCTGAAGATTTTTTTTTTTTACCAAATTAGTCTCTCAAAAAGACAAATCCGTTATCAAATTTATTTATATTTGTCACACCACTTTAGTCTTTAATAAAGAATAAAGATACATTTTACAAGAGACTGATATGAGAAACAAAATTTTAACGGACTAACGTGAAGACACATCTTTAGACAGACAATTTTGGCAATTTATTCCATATTCGGTTGTGCTTTGTACAAAAATGTATTCTTCCAGAGACTAGAAGCCACAAGTTTTCCCATGTTTGCACTGAAAGCATGGGAAAAAAATCTTGCAATTACATGTTTTACCTATCTATCAGTTGAATTCAGATCTACAATGAGATGACTTAAAAAATGGCAATGTTGAACCTCCTGTAGCTGATCAAGCAACAATCTTGTTCATTGTTATTTATACAATGCAGCTTGACTCTTTTCCTTGAAGATTCGTGGGAGAAACCGGCATGAAGATATCCGCGATTGAAGACGACGATGAATTCTGAAGGAAAACGCCGTTTACATGTTGAGGGTTGCAGAAGACAGAGACAAGAACGACACTGTGAGACAATGCAATGCAGAGCTTGCGGATATCCATGGGTTCGAGTCGGGTAGGGAATCGGTGGGTAGAGTGGTTGCAATCAGCGAAGAGGTCTCGGAGATGGTGCGGGTCCACATGGCGTGGGTTGGTGGAAATGTAAATTGGGAAAGGTGGTTTTGATGATAGCTTCTTCGCTTCTCAAGCTGAGAGCTTTTGCTTGTTCTTCGCCTTACCCATTTTAATTCCATGTATTTGGAACCGAAACCCTCTATCATGTGTTTCTTCAACTGTAACTGTGTCTGGGTTTGTGCTGCGACTCTCATTATTGTCACCATTGTTGTTCTATGTGTTTGGGCAACGCAAGAAGTTTGGAGTGGATAATGAAACTGAAAAAACCCAATGCAATCGTAGTCTAAGGCAGTGAAACCGTTTTGGGGAAAATGGGTTTACTTAATTTTTGAATGGTTTTTATCCTAACTTATCATAATTTTTCAATTCAGTCCAAAGACTTGTCACATGGGTTTGCTTACATGGACAAAGACTTGCCACATAGACATATGACTAACAGTGGAAATTGGATTTTAACGATAAGGACTTATTTGCATAACGGATGTAAAGATAAGGACTATTTTTTACATTTCAAAAAGATAGGGACTAATTTGCAAAAGGGGCCAAAAGTTAGGGACCAAAATGCCTATTTACTCATTATTGTACCGTTTTGTCCTTCATTTTTTAGCAAATCAAATGCTCCCTTCAAGTGTATGCTTTACATAATTCACCAAAAATACATATTTTTATTTTTTATAAAATTCATTAAAATCTTGATTGCATATTTAGAGTTCTAATATTCTCAGGAGATTTCACATTTACAATTATGTAATAGAGTATTTGATAAAACTGAGTGATAAAGTGTTTGAGGAGGTGAGAAAATTGAGAGAAAAGACTGATATTATTACTAGACTAAAAAGTTAATCTGAGTTGGTTACAATGAGGTATATACAAACCTCTTAACCTTTACACTAGCAGTAACAGAATCTAACTAACAACAAAGGCTAACTGAATTAACTAACAAACTAACCGAACTAACAGACTAACTAATCTGTTATCAGATATCTAATGCTAGAGAAGTGTTGTTAGCAAAGGAAAAACAACCCTTACAAGTACACAAAATTACAAAACTGTTTATACAGTTATACAACACGTGCTCTAATATTCTAATATCCCCCCTCAAACTCAAGGGGAAGAGTTTTCAAAACAAATACTCTTTACATTGAGTTTGTCTCTATTGCTGAAGAAAAAGGCTTCATCAGCACATTAGCCCATTAATCTAAGGCTGAAATATGTACAATTGAAAGCTATTTGACCAGAACTTTTTCTCTAACGAAGAAGACATCAACTTCCATGTGCTTTGTATGACTGTGGAACACAGGGTTATGAGCAATGGATACAGCACTTCCGTTGTCACAGAAAAGCACGGGAGTAGTGAATGGTACTTGTAATTTTGTTAAGAGAGCATAAATCCAACTCAATGAAAGTTTGAGCTAAACTGCGATATTCAGCTTCAGTGCTGGATCTAGCTGTGACTTTTTGTTTGCAGGATTACCAAGATATTATGATGCAATCTTACCCGCATTGGATAGAAGACTCCAAGAAGATTGGACCAGAGATGTACGAGAAGGCCCTAGGATTCTCATGAGCCTTAGGGTAGATTTCGGGCTCATGGACTAAGTATGAGCCCACTTATTTTTGTACATATTAGATTAAGGTTTCATTATTTTTGGACCTTGTATTTAGGACTCCATAATGTAGATAGGGTACCCTAGAAATGTAGAATTTTTCAACTCTTGTATTTTAGGGCACCTAAACTATAGTTTTTGTATTAGGGGTAGTTTTGTAATTTCGCATGCATTAAGTGAATATTTGATGTGTGTATTGGAAAATAAATTTAATTGAATTGAGAGAAGCCCGATCCAATTAAATTTTTGTTTGCAGGATTACCAAGATATTATGATGCAATCTTACCCGCATTGGATAGAAGACTCCAAGAAGATTGGACCAGAGATGTAAGAGAAGGCCCTAGGATTCTCATGAGCCTTAGGGTAGATCTCGGGCTCATGGACTAAGTATGAGCCCACTTATTTTTGTACATATTAGATTAAGGTTTCATTATTTTTGGACCTTGTATTTAGGACTCCATAATGTAGATAGGGTACCCTAAAAATGTAAAATTTTTCAACTCTTGTATTTTAGGGCACCTAGACTATAGTTTGTGTATTAGGGTAGTTTTGTAATTTCGCATGCATTAAGTGAATATTTGATGTGTGTATTGGAAAATAAATTTAATTGAATTGAGAGAAACCCGATCCAATTAAATTTTAGAGAGAGAGAGAGGTGAGCATTTGCTTGCTACACCTCATTGTCACATCATATAGTCACACTTTGTGCATGTCCTTCATGCTTTATACATGTCTTATGACACCTAAGCACACTTAGTGAAGAATCTTGGACTTGATCTTGGATTAGTGGGTTGAACCATAGCTAAAATTCACTAATCATAATTAGTGAAATTTTGGCTCCAAAATTGGACTCCACAAATTCAATTTCAAATTCAAGAGAAATTTGAATAGAAATTCTAATTTTTCTCCAATTTTGTGTGACACTTAGGCCATAAATAGAGATCATGTGTGTGCTTTTTTTCAACTTTGATCATTTGAGTATTACACTTCAAAGTTTAGACCTCATTTGAGACACAAAATTTTGTGTCCCTTCTCTCCCTCTCCCTCTACTCATCTTTTCCTACCTTCAAACTCTTATCCATGGCTTCCTATGGTGGTGAGCTTCTTCTTAACTCATCTTCTCCTTGAAGTGATATCTCTAATCATCTTTTTTCCTTCTCTATTCCGCTGACATCTAAATTCAAGAAGCAAAGGACTCCATTGATAAAGAAGATTCAAGGCCTACAAACTCCACATGGAACTACATCATATTACGTTTGGACCAAGAAATATTGCAGCCCCTGAGGTGTCCAATCAACATCACAAAAAGCATGGATAACCAAAGGCCTTGTAGCAAGAGCAGGTTGAAGAAGTAATCCACGAGATGAAGTGCCCTTGAGATACCATAATATTCTTTTCACTACTGCCCAATGAGAGTCTAGAGGTGCAACCATAAATTGACAAACCTTACTGACAGCAAAGCTGATTTCAGACCTAGTGAGAGTAGCATATTGTAAGGCACCAACCACTGATCTGTATAAAGTTGGGTCATGAGAAATATCAATACCATGTCGAGATAGTTTGCAATTAGATACCATTGGAGAATAAATAGAATAAGCTTCAGTAATGTGAGTTTTGAAAAGTAAGTCTCAAATGTATTTACTCTGAGTCATCAATATAGAGTTATTAGGGAGATATTTAATCTCTAGACCCAAGAAATAATCCAAATGACCTAGTTGTTTGAGAGAGAATGCAGTGTGAAGTTTGGTTGTGAGCTGCTGAATTAGAGAGGTTGAACTACCCGTGATGACTATATCATCCACATAGACCAAAAGATAAACAATATGAACCTGTTGTGTGTAGATGACAAGAGAAGTGTCACATTTGCTCCCTTCAAATCCAAACTGAAGTAGAGTAGATTTCGGCTTATCAAACCACTGCCTTGGAGCTTGTTTCAAGCCATAAAGAGCTTTATTTAGCTTGCAGACCAGGGATCTATCTGCAACTTCAAAACCTGGAGGTTGTCATAAATACAGATTCTTCAAGAACCTCATTTAAGAAAGCATTATTTACATCAAGCTAAAATAACTCTCACCCATGTGACAGAGCAAGGCTAAGAACAACACGAATAGTGGCAGGTTTGATTACAAGAGAAAAGGTCTCATGAAAGTCAAAGCCATGAACTAGATGAAACCCCTTTGCTACCAACCTTGCTTTAAACTTGTTGATGGAACAATCAGCATTTTTCTTTACTCTGAAAACCCATTTGCACCCAATAGTCTATTAGAAGGTAAAGAAACTAAGTCCCAACTTTTATTTTTCAACAAAGCATCATATTCTTGTTGCATGGCAGCAAGCCAATATGCACTTTCCAAAGCCTGCTTCACAGTTTAAGGTTCAGAATGAGTAAGAAATAATGAAAGATGTAGTTTAGGATTGTGAATTCCAGATTTGGATCTTGTTTGCATGGTATGTGCGTTAGCTGGTATAGAGCTTGGTACTAAAGGAGACTCAAAGGAGGATGTATTAATGGTTGTGGACTGTAAAGTTTGAGGATGAACAGATGTGGATTCAAAGGGGGTGAGTGAATGAGATTCAAGAAGAGGAATTGTAGGTGAATGAATTGGATTAGTGGAAAAACCAGGAGGAACAAGAGGTGAAGAAGTAGAATGAGAGGGAGATGGCTGAGACAATTGAGATGTAGTGACTACTAAAGGTGGAGATAGATTAGAAGTAAGAGTGAAATAAGAGTCAAGATTTTTTACTGAATTAGAAGAGGAGGGAAAAAGATCAGAATAAAGGAATCTCAATTCATTAAACAACACATCTTAGGAGATGTATATTCTTCCAGAAGGAGACAGGCATTTGTAACCTTTATGAGATGAAGAATACCTTAAAAATAAACATTCTTGAGATCTAAAATCAAGTTTATGTGCATGATAAGGTCTTAACAAGGGAAAACAAGCACAACGAAATGTTTTAAGGAATTGAAAATCAGGATCCTTGTTAAAGAGAGCGATAAAGGGTATGACAAAATTGGTACCAAAGAATATCCAATATTAATTCCAAGGGCCACCCAACATGTTATCCACGCACCAAGCCCAAGAAGTGTTGGGTGTGAGGGAGTGTATTGGGAAAAACCCAAGTCCCACATCGGCTAAAGATAAAGCCAAGTTAGAGTATATAAGTGAAGGGCAACCCTCACCCCTTGAGCTAACTTTTAGAATTGAGTTAGACCTAAACTTACATTCTAAAGATTCTAAAATGGTATGGAGAGCCTATCCTTTGTAGTTATCATTCAAGATTTGAGTATCCATGGCTTCCGCACCTTCAAATCTTGTATTTCAGTCGTTCCCAAACACCGTTGCCGAGAAGCTCGATGATTCAAACTACCTTCACTGGCGACAACATGTAGAACCAGTGATCAAGGCACATAAATTGCAGATCGTGTGAATCCTGAGTATGAAGCTTGGGAAGTTCAGGACCAAACACTTCTTGTTTGGCTGCAGTCCACACTCTCGAAATCAATCTTGTCGCGCGTGCTAGGCTCTGATACCATATTTGATAAATCTAAGTGATAAAGTGTTTGAGAAGGTGAGAAAGTGTTTGAGAAGATGAGAAAATTGAGAGAAAAGACTAATATTATTACTAGAATAAAAAGTTAATCTGAGTTGGTTACAATGAGAGGTATATGTAGACCTCTGAACCTTTACACTAGCAGTAACAGAATCTAACTAACTAATAGCAAAGGCTAACTGAATTAACTAACAAACTAACTGAACTAACTAATCTGTTATCAGATATCTAATGCTAGAGAAGTGTTGTTAGCAAAGGCTAACAGCCCTTACAAGTACACAAAATTACAAAACTGTTTATACAGTTATACAATACATGCTCTAATATTCTAATATAGAGAAATTAATGAATCTTTTAGAATCCCTTGTTTTACTTTATTCTACTATTATGTTTATTTCCTTTTTCTTACTCTTAATGAGAAAATGTATTTTCATCATAAGCCAAACAAGTAATTCGTGATTCCAAAGTCAAATTGTTTGATTGGACAAAAGACCTCATTGTTATTTTGAGTTATTTGCAAAACTAATTTCGGGTTCATTTAGGTAAACAACTTAACTACGCACTTATTCAATCGCACAATATCTTATACCATAAACTTGTCCGAATAAGTTAAAAAGAGATTTTGATAAACTACATCAAGAAGCATATTGGCAATTTGGAATAAGCTAAAAAAAAGCTTATGGAAGTCATAAGCTATTTTCATAAGCTCTCTATAAGCTCTTCCAAACACCCCCTCAGCTGCTTGTAAACAGAGCAATCAGCTTATGGATGATGCAGTACTCGTACTATGGACGTGGATCAAATCTATGGAGAAGGATTTCGCTGTACATTTCAATCAATGGTCCTCAAACCTAAAGGAAGCATTCATTAGCTAGGTGGGGAAGGGTGGTCTATAATCATGTAATAACTATATGGGTAATAGCTTGGGTCTGTGTATACACAAGAACCAGCTATACATTTATTTCAATAGTTGTATCTCTAGTACCTCTGGTACTATTTCATTTCAATATATACCTAATTTTGCTGAGCAAAAAAAAAAAATTTATGTTTCTTGGTCAATATTGGATGCATCAATTCCATCAACCTAGGAGCCATTTGCATTTTAAATGTTTAAGAAAGAATAAGAAAGGTGAAAGCTTTTCTGACTGTGTATTGCTTTTGCTTTATCAGGTGCAGTCAGATGCAAAAAGGGCATCTCTTTGCCCTTACATATGATGTGTTGGGGCATAAGTTAGTGTTTAAGGCCTTGCATTGGTATTCTGCACATTGTTTTTCCAAAGGAGTTTCAATTCCCTTGCTAAGAAGTACAACGATTAGGCAAATATGCACTGCATTTCCCTGCTTTGGCTCATTGTTTTCTTTTTGTTTAACTCTTTCGGTTGTCTTATCTAACTCGGTCTTCCTTTCTCATAAATAAGGTTTTTTTCCTCACCTAGTGGGCAGGGACAGACCCAGACAAATGCCCCCTTGCTAAATTTCAAAATTGTGTATATTACTTCAGTGTTGAATTGTCTTTAAAGCTTTGTCCCCCTCATGTAATGTAATAGAAAATTTCACCACATTTTTTCTCATGCGAAGTAAGAGATCTTCTCCTTACACTTCTCTCTCTGACTTAATCTAAGTGGATTTCTTATCCTAGTATCTTGTATCCCCCCCCCCCCCCCCAATATCTGTTAGTTTCTTTCTTTAAGTGGATATCTTATCCCACTCTCTTGAACCCTTTTTTTTATCTTTTCTCAAATAAACCTATCTCTCATAGTTTTTCTTTTTTTTGTTAATATCTGATCATATTCTCTTCTTGTAATATATTCACTACATGATTTGACTTAGGAACCACATATTTCCAATTGGATATCTTATCTTATTCTTATTCTCTTGTTGTTACCTCTGTCCTGCAAGATAGATACAACCACTTTTTGGAAGAGTTCGGAAAAGGGAAAGAAATGAAAATCTGTCAGAGGATTCATGACTATTACTTGCACTATAGCACTATATAGGGTTGTAGCAGGCTTGGCTTGCCTGCATGGCAAGGAGAGAAGAGGGCATTGCCAAATTGGTTAGGTGTAAGGATAGAGAAAGTAGAGATAGATCTAGGAGAGGAGAGAAGAAACTGTGTGAAGAGTTTTGGGCCCTTTGGGCTTGTAGATTTGAAAACCCTCAAATACCTACAGGTGTTTCTATCTTTTTTTTCAGTTCTTCAGTGTAATCAAGATGGATCCTCCATATTGTAAAGAGCTACATTCCATTGTTTCATATGAGTTCCTATCAAGTCCTTATGGCATTGTACAACGTATGTTGTTATTTAGAGTCTTATGATAGGAATAAAATCTAGAACTTTTGACAAGGGTGAAGGGTCAATCACTACCTCAGTATCCTCTAAGGGAAGATGACCATTTTGGCTTCCTTATTGTATGTCCTTAGGGATTTCCTTTGACACATGCAGATAAGAGAGATTCAAGACAAGGATGACTACAATTTATATAAAAGAAATATGACAACTGTGCACTTCTTGCTTGGGTTTAGATTGTTCTTGTTTCTTTTAGCAGGATAGCTTACCATCAACAGATGTGCTCCCCTACTTTGTTTCTTTAATATAATTTCCTATTCTATAAAAGAAAGAGAATACACACATACAAATTAAAACCACTTACACAGGTACTGCATTGACTCTCACATAAACTTGCACATGCACATAAGATTGAAGACAAAGATGTCAACAATTTGTGTGTAAGAAATATGACAAAAATGGCTCACACCCATTCATGGTCGGTTAATGATTCAATGACTTCTCCTAAATCATGGATGTATCAAAGTGATTGAGTGATTCAATCCTATGTTATAAAGGCTGGTAGTTACACTTAAAATTACCCCGAAAACACTACAAATATTATTAGAATTTGAATTTACAGCTTAACTCAACCCCCAAAAACTGAATTGTAAGGTGATGATTACCCAAGCTTTATAAACTATATTTAAGTCATATCTCTAGATGACGTGAGACAAACAAACCCCTCGAGGATGCAATCAAGGCAACCCAAACCCAAAGAGGCTGCAATTAAGGAGGGATGGTGACCAAAATTAAGGTGATTTTCCAACAATGAATTTAAGATAGGCTCTAATACCATATTAGAATTTCATCTTAAGGCTTAACTTAAAAAATCCTCCCTTAAATGCTAGCTGTCAAGAACCAAGCCACTTAAGTAATCCAAATACTACTCAAACTTGATGTGGGATTTAGGAACCCCATAATACCTAAGTCTCTATCACACTACCCCTAATAGCCGATGTCCTAGTGACTGCACACCACAACACTTCCCTTACTCTTTCTAGCCAGTTCCTCTGTGTACCTAAATAAAGCTAAATAAAGGACAATAAACTTGAATGAATGAGAACCAGTGTGCCTTACCTTACCAAACAAAATTATCAATGCTAAAGATTCCCTATTATCTGAGTATATTGTGCCCTTTTGATCACAGTCATCACACACATCAATATCTTGTGCAATGCAAGGAAAAAAAAAGAAAATGAAATTTCAACAATTACCCTTGAATCTGATGATCTAAGGAAGCACCTGGATGAATACTCACTGTATGTATTCCAACAGATTTTAAAGGCTTGCAAACTGTTCGAACCTGTGGATCAATTTTGAATTTTTAGAATCAAAGATATAACAAACAAGTCAGTAGTTTGTAAAGGTCCACTGTAACAAGCAATGAAGCAAACAACAACAATAGCCCCATCCCACTAGAAACAAGCAATGAAGAAATTTGTGAAACTTTCTTCCGTTTTGTTAATATTGACTTTTATTGAATAGAACAAGAAAAGGTCATATCGTGAACTATTATGAACTGTCTAGGTGACATTCAGATTAAATCACTAAATGACTAAGTACATAGATCTTTTTCATTATAAACAGTTTAACTGATTATGAAAGAATAAAATGCAATGTCATTCAATATATAATCTTATAATTAAAAGAATCAAATTCAGAATCCCTAATAACAATGTCAAGCTTCAAATCAAACATCAAATTTAAAGATGAAAAAACCTATGGGGTCCCATGACTCAATTTCCTTTTGAGAATAAAAGGGGAGGAGGGAAGACATGTTGGGTGTACATGTCAGTAAAGTGATTTTTATACAAGGAGAGAAAAACACCCAAAGAACCAGCAATGAAATTGTAAGCACTTGAGGAAATTTAACTAACCTGGGTAGATTTTTCTTGGGAGGGTACAAGGAATAAAAGAAAAGGCCCGGGAAAGGACAACCCTTCTTTCTCTTTTCTGACAAAAGTATCAGCTGCACCAGAAACCATCCATGCAATTTGCTCAGCAGTAGCAGAGGTTCCACTGGTTTCTATCAGATCTTTCCCTGTAGAATAACACTTCAAAAATTCTAATCCCCATGGATTCAAAAAGAAAGAGTTACCCTCTCCATCAGTGTAGGCATCACCATGTCGCAATGCATTTTCAATGGAACTCAAACACCAAAAAATAAACTTAGAAGGGAACTCTGAAATGTCACAATCACGCTGTTTGGTACCGCAAAGATGAGCCATCTCAGTCATATCAATATTTTTCCTTTCTGAGTTAATGATACATTTATGAGTAAGATTATTGCTGGCTGTGACAGACTCATTTTCCCTTTGTAAATCATTCAATTCCCTTGCAATTTTCCTCCCACCAACTGCGCCTTTCTTTCCATCTGCACTCTTCCCATTAAGATGATCCATCTTGTCTTTTGGTTTTGAATGGGATTTCTTTTTAGGACCCTTTGTTTTGGTTTCCTCTTTCCCACCTCGATCATTGAAGGGATCATCCAGAGTAGGTAGACTAAAGCACATCCCCTTTAATATCATGAAAAAAAATCACTTGTACAATTCTTATTTTACTGAAGTCAAGAAGAAATCACAATAAATACAATTCAGCAAATGCTTATGGAAATAACAGCACCAATGCTTTATTAACATACTCAACAAAGAAAACAATACATTAAACTGCTTTCAACCCAACAGTTCAAATCACCAATATTGTGTATCATATCTAATAACCTAAGTTATCCATTACAATGAGGGACAATTAGAAATTTTCAACCAGTACATCAATAGTCAATAGTAACTGATAAAATCTGTACTTTTGTTCCCAAAAATGATAGGTGATGAGGGGCTCTAAGCGTACAGTTTACAGAAGATAATCATTTATGAACCTCACTATGCAGGTAACAAAAGATAAAGACCAAAAAGGCTAAATCATTATCAAACTTCAAACCAAGTTTATACTGACATGAGACATTGCATTAATCATTGCAAATGTCTCAGCATGTATTTCAATGCATGTCAATTCTGATTGTGTTTTAGCAACAAAAAAAAATGTATTCATGCAATTTCCAAACTTTTGAAATAATACTACACATACAACATGCACATGTGCGGGTACTAGCCTAGGATAACTTATATTAAATATAGACATAAGTGTTGAACAAAGACAACCAAAAAAAAACCCTTATAAGCCATAGTTCTGTCATTTTTCCACAAAAGTCAGAACCACAGCCAAGGAATGCAAGGCAATAATATATAATATAATCAAGACAGTTAAAAAAGAATAAGAAAGAACCAGAGAGTGAAAGCATGGCTGTGGTAATTATAAGAAAAAGAAAGCCATTGTAAAATGAATTAAATTTCCCCCACAATTAACTTATGCATAAGTAATTCACATAAACTCTCTCATTTAGCTTCTCCAAAAGCTAATTTTTTTGTTTTCTTAAATGAAGGCAAGCCCATCCTCATGGAAATATGACATCCCAATTATGTTGCCATCCTGTAAACTATGAATCCTCTGTAACTAGCCAACAGAAATTTATCAATCAAAGGAAAAAGAAAAACAAAAAAGATCATGGGGGGATGAGACCAAAACCCATGAAAGAGCAAAAACAAAATTAACGAAACCTATAATTAGGAAGGTCAATCCTATCCCTAACATAGGTTTGTCTAATAAAATGAGGAATTTCATTCCATCTGGAGAAACCAGAAGAGTTGAGTCTCACATTTGCCAAACAGTCCGCATACTTATTCCTCCATATAAATGCTTATTGAAAAAACTACCCAAACAGAGCTAACTAACATTCTGCAACGAGAATAATACAAAAGTGAAGCACAAGAGATCAAACAAGAAAACGAAACTAAATCACCAAAATGAAAAATTAACTAAAAAGAAAACATTTTGCAAAAAGAAAAGGAGTGATGATAGGTTTTGTACCTGGCACATGCGGCGTTTACCGGCCTTGCGGCGCTTCTTGGCGGCGATAACGGCGGCAACCTTGGCGGAGACAGAGGAAGAGCCGCTGCTGTTCTTCTTTCGAAGCTTTTTATTCTTCTTTCGAATCAAAGCGTCTTCACCCTTCGCCATTGCTGCTACTAACAGTGAGTGGAAAAGGAAGGAGGCTGTATACGGTGCGGCTACTTATATATATGCTTTTTCTATGGGCGGCGCTGTTATATATATGCTTCTCCTATTTACGGCCTTTGCTTTCTGCACCCAGCAGAAATGCTGCTGCACCCAGCAAATAATGTGAAGTGGCAAAAATGTCCTTCACATTAATTTTAAAAACCCTTCCTTCTCATTCTCCTTCTTCCTCGTGTTGTTTGTACAGTTTGTGTCACTATCTCCTTCATTCACCAGTCACTCCATTGCAATCGTCGTCGTATTCTCCTTCTGTGGCATAAGTAGCTCTTCGTCTCTGTCGTTGTTTGTGTGTTGCCATTGTCATTGTTGGGTGTGGTTGGGGATCTGTATAAATCATACGGATTGGCAACCTATATGACTTATACGAATTGGTAATTTATTTAATTTTAATTAATTAATTAAATTTGTTTTTTTAAGTTGGCTAGTAATAATTATTTAATTCAATAAATTATATTTTTTTGTTATTTGTTTATGCAAATTAATTATTTTTTAAATTTGAAATAGTTATTTGTAAGATTTTTATCATATATTTAAGTTTACTAGAATTAGTGATATGTAGTCTATAAATATTTAAAAAAATTATATATTGATTTATGAATATGTAAAAGTATTTAAAAAGTTAAATAATAAATTGGTAAATATATATTAATGAAAGTGAAATACTATTTGAAGAATGACATTAATTGTTATGACTATTTTAATGTGCAGATTATGATTACGACGGAGGTTTGGGTTAGACTTTAGGTAGGGTTATAGGAAGAGCCTTAGGGAGTTGTGATGCGAGTGAAGCCCTCAAGCAGCAAAGGCCTACAACATCTGCATGTAGGCAACGAGAAGTTGCACCTATTGTTGAGGATGTTGAGCATGTGGATCATGCGACTGATGAGGTGCATGAAGAGCCTATAGAGGTAGCTGTTGATGATGTAGTTACTGATGTCGAGGGTTTTCCAAGCGAGCCCCACGACACATCAGTTTTGATGGACTATGTTCATCATGTGGTATTAATAGTTTGGAATGGAGAGGTATTTATATTCTGATAGAAATAATATTTTCATAACTATTTGTTATTATTGTTATAATGATTAAAAATTTTATTTTCAGGAACGTCCTAAGTTGAAGTTGTCCTCTCATGAAAGGGAGGTAGAGAAATTTGGCAAGCTTGTTCCACAGATTGAACGCTTAATGGCAGCCACAAGATTAAGTCATCTGATCGCATGTTCACTGGACACTGGTGATCGGGAACTTATATTTGTTTTTGCAAAGAGGTGGCATAAGGAAACTAGTAGTTTCTATCTGTCGGTATGAGAGGTGACTATCACCTTGAATGATGTGACATCGTTGCTACATCTACCCATTACAGGCGTCTTCCATAGCTTTGAGGCTCTTCATGTGGATGATGTCGCCCTCCTCTTAGTTGAATTGCTTGAAGTGAGTTCTGAAGAGGCCAGAGCTGAGACAGTACAATGTCATGGGGCATATGTTCGGCTATCCTGGCTGCGAGACATATATCAGAGCAAATTTGACGCAACACGGTGGACTGTAGCAACTCGAGCATATTTGTTACATCTGGTAGGTTACATAGTCTTTGCTAACAAGAGTGTCACACACGTTCATGTGGTATTCTTGGTAGCATTTCATGACCTGATGTAGAATGGAAGTTACGCATTGAGAGCTACTGCACTGGTCCATATGTATGAGAATTTGAATGATACGTCAAAGAGCAATGCAATGCAACTTGTAGGATATATCACACTTTTACAGGTAATTTTATTTTTTAAAAAAAATTAGTTCTTTAGTTTATATTGAGTGTTGTTTTGATTGTTTGTTGTTTTTAAAATGTGCAGTGTTGGGTCTACGGGCATTTTCCTTTTGTTGCTTCTTCTATTGCTACTAAAGACTATGATGAGAGGAAACCATGTGCTTGTCGTTGGAAGTATGGGAAGCAATTGTTAGTGTCAACATATCATAAGCGTTTGGATAGATTGACGTCCAATGTTGTGTGTTGGATTCCTTACAGTGATCACCGTGCATTCAGAGAATTTGAGTTGATATCTTTATTTTTTAGACATATCCGTTGGTGTCCATCTATTATCGTACACCGACCAGAAAGGGTTGTGCGACAGTTTGGGTATGTGCAAACCATTCCATCACACTCTGCTGCTCCATGTCTATGTGTAGAAGATATTGATGATAGATGGATTTAGTTTTATGAATACCTCACACCAATGGGTCAGATATGTGTTGCACTTAGACAATGTGCAGCAGACTACATGGAGTGGTTTTACATGATATCTCATCCCTTCATGACTCCCTCACAGCCTAGGGATCCTCCTAGACATTCACTCGTGGTGCATGATGACACATTTGTTAAACCAGATCTTCCTCAACTGCTGGTGGCGGTAGCGGCTATGGACGAAGCACTTATAGATGCACATGCTAATGTAGAGCAGCCTCGACATACAGTGGTAAAATTTATTTTAAGTTGTCATTGTTACTCATTTTATTTGAACATGCATTAACCCTAAACTTTTTCCTCGTTGTTAATGTCCTAGGAGGCTTGCCAAGCAATAGCTGAAAGGTTGGAAAGGTTGCTCAACCTAAGGATAGTGACTGAAGGAACAAAAGCACACATTATCACTCAAGAATGCTTAAGGATCACAAGAGGTGTGACTGAGCAACGAAATGTATATGTTTGATCAAGACGAAGGCAATTTTATTTAACTCTTTAATCCTTTCATTCTGTTTAGGGATGGGTTATTTGATTGGGTTGTTCGTGGTTAGGGTCATTTGGATTCAAAGTGGGTAATGCTTGGTTTCGTTTGGGTTCGAAGTGAGTTTGATTTGTCTTCATAGGTGTGTTGATGCGAATGCGAATTGGGTTTCACTTTTTGTGGGTGCAATTTGGGTTATGGTAGTTGGGGATTTGACATTTTTGAACTACATTAGGGATTTTGGTCATTGTTGACTGAATTGTGTTTGATTTTTCATCAGGTATGGGGTTTTCAGTTGTTATTCATTCCATGGGGTCATGGGTTATGAACCCAACATTGAAATGGGAAGGGAAAGAAGAGAATTCTCATCATGAGTTGGATACTGACACATGGTCATTTGTTGAAGTTTTTGACCTAGTACACGATCTTGAGTTTTCTATTATTGGTGGGATTAAAATATGGTGGAAAGAGTTTGATGTTGATTATGAAACCTTAAAGGATTTGTCCAATGATCAAGACGCTATGGATTTGGCAAGGTATGCTTTGAGTCAAAAGTGTGAAATTGATATTTATGTGGTGTTTGGGGTGAGTGATTATGAAGAAGTTATTGAGGATGAAGTTAGGGGAGAACTTACTAGGGTGAGAAGTTGTTCAATGACCAACAAATTGTAGTGTTTGGGGTGAGTGATTATGAAGAAGTTATTGAGGATGAAGTTAGGGGAGAACTTACTAGGGTGAGAAGTTGTTCAAGGACCAACAAATTGTAGTGTTTGACCATGGTACAAATTATTTGTTTAATTGGGACAATGTTATGGCATTTGATGACAATGATGAACCATCCAGGAAGCAAAATGAGCCTAGAGTGAAAAACAAAGTCAGTAACAAAAGAAAACAAAAGGTTTCCGGATATGAAGATCCTTCTGTTGAAAATACTAGTTAGTGTGATGAAGACCTAGATTGGATGGATGATGACAGTATTCCTGACCCACCCCATGAGGAACCTTACACAAATTTTAAGGAGATGCATGATTTGGATGGATACTGGCTATGAATATGAGGAGTTGTATAGTGATGTTGAATTTGAGGATGACACTACAAAGCCTAGAAAAAGGTTTCCAATGTTTAGGAAAGAAACTATGTCCAAGGCTTTCAGGTGGACATTAGCAATGCAGTCAGATGTTTGAAAGATTTTAAGGAAGGCATGATGGAGTATTTTGTGTTGAACAGTTATCAAGTATGCTTTCCCAAAAATGACCATTCAAAGGTTAGGGTTGTGTGTAAGACAAATGAGTGTCCATTCACAAAATATGTATCTAGGGTTGGTGAGATCACTACCTTTCAACTAAAAACACTGGAATTGACCCACACATGTGCCAGAGTTTTTTCCAATAAAAATGCCAATCCAAAATGGGTTGCAAAGGTGCTACTTGACAAGTTCTAAACATATGAAAGGTTCACATTGCCACAGATCATGCAGGAGATGAAATCCACTTATGTTGTGGGAATAACCACATATTGTGCAATTTTTGCTAGGAAACTAGCATTGCATCAAAATGAAGGTGATGCAATTAAACACTACACATTGCTAAGACACTACAGTAGTGAACTTATATCCAAGAATGCAAACAACACCTTTAAGAATCATGTGAACAGACATGTTCCTACTTTGCCACCACGGTTTGGGTCTTTTTACATGTGTATGGATGCTTGCAAAAGAGGTTTAGTAGATGGACGAAGACCTTTTATTGGAGTAGATGGTTGTCAGCTTAAGACACAATGTGGAGGACATATGCTTGTAGTTATGACAGTACTATCCTTTAGCATTTGCTATTGTTGAGATTGAGAACAAAGAGAGTTGGAAATGGTTCTTAAATGAGTTGTGTGGCTGATGTTGGAGATTTTGAAACCCACAAATGGGTTTTCATTTCTGATAGGCAAAAGGTAATTAGGTTTAATATGTTATTATGTAATGTTAGATTATGTAATTTGTATAATTCGTGACAAGCAAAATAGTTTTGTGTAGGGACATATAAATGCACTTCATGAACTGGATGATAGAATTAAACATAGATTTTGTGTGAGGCATATGTATACTAATTTTTAAAAAAAATGGAGGAGAAGCTTTACTAAGGGACTTAGTGATGGCTGCTTCAAGAGAAACTTATTTGGAGGCATATGAAGGGAAAATGAGTCAAATCAAAGAGATCAACAACAAGGCTTATGACTGGTTGACAAAAGAATTTCCCAAAAAGGCATGGTGTAAGCATGTATTTACTACTTACTCCAAGTGTGATGTTGTAATGAATAACTTGTGTGGGTCTTTTAATAGTGTAATTATGCCTGCTAGAGATAAACCAATAATAGCTATGCTAGACTGGATTAGAACTTATTTGATGACTAGATTTAATGTTATGAGGGAAAAGTTGAAAATTTTAGGGTAAGATAATGCCAAGACCTATGAAAATGTTAGAATGCGAGACTGAAAAATAAAAAAAAAATTGATTTGCTGAATGTGCTGGATCCATGTTGTATGAGGTTACACAGACTATTTATCGAAAAGTTCATTGTAAATATAACATTTAGGACTTTTTCTTGTAATTTGTGGACATCGGTAGGCATACCTTGTACGCATGTTGTTTTTGCTATACAACAAAACAGGGAGAAACTAGAGGACTATGTTCATGCCTACTACCATAGAGATACCTATGCTAAGTGCTATAGTCACACAATGAGTCCTATAAATGGTGAAGATAGATGACCAAAGGACATTGTTGATCCAATTCTACATTCGACCTACATGATTGGGCCTGGAAGACCAAAAAATTAAGACGAAGAAAGCCAGATGAAGAGACAAGACCAACTAAACTGAGAAGAGAAAATACCAAAAACAAATGTAAGAGATGCCTTCAGTATGGACACAACACTCAAACTTGCAAAGAGCAACCTATGGCAGCAGTTGATGGATTTGAGGCACAAGATGTTGGAACTGGAATTCCAACAGCAGTAGATAGTATCGAAACTAGTGGATTTGAGGCACAAGCTGTTGGATTTGAAATTCCAACAACAGGGACCACTTTTGTAGCTAGTGGAATTGAGGCATAAGTTGTTGGATATAAAATTCTAGCAGCAGGAACCACTTTTGAACCTAGTGGATCTAAGACACAAGTTGTTGGATCTAAAATTCCAACAGCAAGAACCAATGTTGCAGATGATGGATCTGTGGTGAGAGGACTTGGATATGCAATTCCAACTTAATCTGATATTCCAACACAGGCATCTCAAGTTGGGACATCTAACCCGATTAGGAGCAAGTCTAGAAAAAAGCACCAAAACCAAAACAAAAGGTTAAAATTGCTACAATCTTTTCTACTTTTTACAGATTTGTATTCTAAACATGTTTACTCGTGTAGGCAAAGGAGAAGGCTTGTTTTACCCCAAGCATGAAAGACATCAAAAAAGAAAAGGAATTCCTTGCAAATTGTACTCCGGAACAATTGCTAACAAAGATTGTGAATCAAAAGAACAAAAAAAGACAAAGGAAGGAATGAGCTATTTCTAGATCAAAACATGTCAAAGGCAATCAAGTTGGGTGCTGATGTGTGGTGGACAATACTAGTGGCTATTTTTTGGGATGTATTTTGATGCAACCCTACTCCCCAAGGGCATTAGATAGAAGAATCCAAGAAGATTAGGCCAAAGATGCAAGAAAAGGCCCTAGGGTTTTCATGAGTCTTAGGGTAAATTTCGGGCCTTGTAAGAAGATTGGGCTAAGTATGAGCCCACTTATCCTTGTACATATTAGATTAAGATTTCATTATTTTTGGGCCTTGTATTTAAGGCTCCATAATGTAGGTAGGGTACCCTAAAAATGTAGAATTTTTCAGCCCTTGTATTTTAAGGCACCTAGACTAGTTTTTGTATTAGGGGTAGTTTTGTAATTTCACATGCATTAAGTGAATATTTGATGTGTGTGTTGGAAAATAAATTTAATTGAATTGGGAGAATCCCAATCCAATTAAATTTTAGAGGGGGAGATGAGCATTTGCTTGCTACACCCCATTGCCACATCATATAGTCACACTTTGTGCATGTCCTTTATGCTTTACATGCCTCATGACACCTAAGCACACTTAGTGGAGAATCTTAGATTTGATCTTGGATTAGTGGGATGAACCATAGCTAAAATTCACTAATCATAAATAGTGAAATTTTGGCTCCAAAATTTGGCTCCACAAATTCAATTTCAAATTCAAGTAAAATTTGAATAAAATTCAAATTTCCCTTCAATTTTGTGTGACACTTAGGCTATAAATAGAGGTAATGTGTGTGCATTTTTTCAACTTTGATCATTTGGGAATTACACTTCAAATTTCAGACCACATTTGAGCACAAAATTTCGTGCTCCTTCTCTCCCTCTCCCTCCACTCATCTTCTCATACCTTCAAGCTCTTATCCATGACTTCCTATGGTGGTGAGCTTCTTCTTGACTCAACTTCTCCTTGAAGTGACATCTCTAATCATCTTTCTTCCTTCTCCATTCCGCTATCATGATCTTCAAGAAGCCAAGGACTCCATTGATGAAGAAGATCCAAGGCCTACAAGCTCCACATGGAGCTACGTCATATTTTTTTGGATGTATTTGTTGTGTGGGTAGGAAATTTTTTGGTTCAATTAAATAATGAGAATCTTCTATATAGTCTTTTGATGGAATCCAAAGTACCAAACATTGTTTGTTATTGCTTTTTGATTAGACAATGGTTATAATACTATGCGATTATTAAAGACTATCCTTATTAATATCCAAAGTATCAAACTTTACTATTTCATTCAATACACAAATAAATGATTTATTGTCTTTTTTTATATAGAAATGCTTTACTCAGTATTTAAAAATGATTTAATGTAAAACTAAATTAATACCATGTTATAATTTATATAATTAAAAAAATAAGTATATAAAACTCCATTAATATGAAAGAACAACTTATTTATTGCTAACAACAATATCAACCCATTACATTCTTGTTCATTGCTAACAACAACATCAACCCATTACATTTAACAATTACATTTCAATAGAAAAGTGAAAATCAATGTTCTTAACATGGACAAACGCATCACCGAAACACCTATCAACAAATACACATTCCTTCTTTCACCAACAACTTTCTTCTGCAATTTAATAATCTTCCTTTAAGCCTCATCAAACTGCTACTCCAATTATTGTTCTGTCCTACTAAATGTGTCTTGGCTTGGATCAGCAACAACCCAACCAGAAGAAAGTTGCAGAAGAAAGTTGTACGCAGTTGGACTCTAAAAAAGTTGCACGATCATGAAGAACATATAAAAGGGACATGGACAACATAAAAATGCAGCAATTATAGCACTTACCGCTCAATTCTGACATCTCCAAAAATGTCTTTCGGGGTTGTCGGCACTCCTTGAAGTCAACAACAACGTGGATAGTTTGCACAGGCACTCATCATTCCTCACAGATGAAGACACCAACGAACTTGGACCACCTTATCGCTGACGAGCTCTAGATTTTTCCATTGGATGAAGAGGTCGAAGAAGATATAAGATGAAGAAGAAGGTTGAAGAAGATCAATGTGAACTATAAATGAAAAGGCTGCATTTAAGAAGAAGAAGGTTGAAGAGGGGTCGAAGAAGAATAACAAGAAGAAACGAGACATTTTTTTTGTAAAATGTCAAAATAAATTGCCACGTCGGTTCAGATAACCCAAGCCTAGCTCCATACCAAAAAACAACACAATTAAATTTTGCGAGGATGAAAAATGTACCCAAAATTTTCAATGATTTGTTTTGAACTTTTCCATACTAGTAGGGACTCGAAAAATATTTTAGCCTTTATATATTTTTTAAGAGAACCAACATTATTTTTTAGTATCAGAAATATTACTTAAAATAAAATTTAATAGAGGAATAGTGGTAAAGAGTTTGAACGAAAAGTAAAATAAAATAAATTTGTTAATCAATATAGTATTATTAATTTATTTTTAATTAGATGTTTATATTTTAATATTTTTTTAAGTAAGTCTTTTATAGTTTAAAATTTTTTCGAGTAAAATATCAATTTTACATTTCAAGGACACGCGAGATAGAACTTACATTTATCGATTAACTTAAGGATAATAAGTCGGCAACAAGTCCAAGAACAACATAAATTGAAGATGATTTAGTGACAATTGACTTATGATGACTTTATGATTACCCACAAAATAAGGTCCACACAAATTCTTGTAATAAGACATGTGCTTCGTACCGCCAAGACAATAACACTATAAATAGACACCTCATAATAACATGTAGGGCTTTCCCATATTTTTACAGACTCAATCATACTTGATCCAAAACTCTATCTATCTCCTTCTCTCTCATTCTAATTCATGCTACTTAAAACAAATTACACTTGTGTTCTACACAATAACAATTGTGTCATTCGTCCGGACCTTCAACTTTCAAGGATGCAAGGATCAATTGTTCGTGGATCTTTGTTATGATGAGCATGCAAAACAAGAAAGCCTCAGCAATAGCAACAGATTCTTTATAACAACATTGTCAATATTACATCTTGGGCCAAAATTTACATTGAATCTGCCTATATTTGCAATAAAGGAAAGTTAACTCTTGATGACAATAAAACAAAAAGAAGTGGCTTGGCATGGAAAGCTGACTTAAATTGAGGCAAGAGCCATGTTGGACTATAAGGGAAGGGCACATGCACACACCATGGAAATCAACACATCAATGTAACCCTCCTAGCGTCCAATGGAGTTGTGCCTTCAGAGGGCTTACCTCAAGACAATGCTCCAACTACCAATCAAAGCCATGAGGAGAAAAACCTATTTTTTTTAGCTACACAAAATATCTTGACAACACTGATGCTGAAATCAAGTGCAATAATAACATACCAACTTATTGACTTAGAAGCTTCATCAACTATCAAAATATCTTCGACCATTAAGAACAAAGAGCAAAGCCCCAAAGTGGTGGTCTAGATATTTTGAATAGCTAATATAGAAAAAGAATCAATAAAAAGTTTGAGTAAACAATGAAATAGAGGTAGTCATTTATAGGCCAAGGAAAGCGTAAAAAAAGAGTCATACAACCCAATTGATACACACAATTGTAGCAACTAATCAGGAAGCAAGGAAATTAAACATTCATCAATGTATGACAACTACAATATAAGAGTAGTTACGCAGAGAATAAAAACACACGCCATCAACAAGATATGGTTAAGAGTTGGTACAATTAACAATATCAAAGACAATGAAATAAGTATTCATAAACAACAAAGATAAAACCAACATTAAAGGTAGAAATAATTGTTCAACAAGCAGCCAAACTCGTTCCAATACATGCAAGACCAACATACCAACCTTCAAGATTCTTCGAGATTTGCATTAGTTTAGAAGCTTTTGTATCTCTATCATCAATGTTAGCCTTCAGGGTATTAATAAATCCATTAGTCATCGTGTCATCAGGGGTATCCACATTAGTAGTTTCCTGTCCCACAAAATTTTCATTCACAGTTCCAGGAGCCCTAGAATGAGTTGGACAAAGCTTACCATCAATCCAAACAGAAAATTACTCATCAACAACCTCACAAAAAGGATTACAAAGAGAATTTTAATATTGTCTTTAGGATGGAGGAAGTCGACCTGTCTCAGGGCATTGTTGAAAGAGTCTTTGACTACTTTCTTGAAATGCTCTTACCATTGATCCCTAGCTGTTTCTACATCAACAAGCTTTTCCTTCAATTGATTAACTTCCTCCTTAAGTCAAATGATTTCTTCTTCTCCTCGGTGTGCATAAGTTTCTAAATATTTAGCCCGACTTTTATGCTTGTTAAGCTATTCTGTCAATACCTCAACTTGACCCTGAGTTTTCTTTAAGGCAAAATCTTTCTTCTTAATCAGGTTTAGTGGGTTGACATTACCCAAGGATTGCTTCAATTCCAAAAGCTTTTGAACCCTAGAGTAACATGAGTTAGATACTCCTTTACCCCTGACAAGATTAAGATGGTAGAATCCAAGTTGGCATAGCCACTCGTTTGAATAGTAATTTAGTTTTTCGACAAAATGACATGATCAATCTTTTCACCTGAAGACATCCACATAAAAGGAGCAACAAATTTCTTAACATAGACCAAGATAGAGCCAATCAATTCCACATCATCATCAAAATTGATGACCCTTTGCCTTTTTAGAGGAAGGGGAGGCATGTCATGATTAGACTTAAAGTGGGTCTCCATGGTAAAACTATTTCCTTTGTCGGACAATTCTGACTTATTCAAAGTCTTCTTATCATTTTCAGTGGCAGCATAAGGAGTGGCAACCAATAAAGGCTTATCCTTTGATTTCCCAATGAATGCTTTTGCAACAACAAAAAGCTTACTAACATCATATGTATTTAAATTGAAAGCAAAAAGTAAAGTACAAATACCCAACACACCTAGAACCTACTTTTAATCTTCATCAGTTGTTAATAAAATCAGTTCATACAGGATGGGTTTTCCAACCTCATTAATTAATTCAATGAAAAAATTCACAGAAGCAAACTCTTCTAGAGTCAAGTCTTCCTCTTGTTTCCCATAAGACTAGGCTAACTTATTATAATGAATGGAGGACAAGTATAGTTCAAAATGAGACTTAAATTATTGGTCACCTTCATTCTTATCAACAACAAATAGGTCATCCCAACAATCCTTAAAATGTCTCACCCAAAAGTACATTTCCTTAAAGCTTGTATATGATTCTTCATAAGCTTTAAGAATCGTTGTATCTCTATGACCCTTTAAAGAGAGGCACGAATAACCAGAGGGATGTTTAATATACAAGGGAACAAAGAAATAATGAAATACATTGACAGACAAGAAGAAGTAGTGTTGAACACATAACCTCTCAAATGCAAGAATAAAGCCCCAGGCATTTGGATGGAGTTGGGAAGGGAAAATTCTAAGAAAATTCAAAACCCTGATTTGGAAATCACTAAGGGGTAACATCTTTTAAGCATGGTGTCATCTGGAGTTCTAAATTAGTGGTCATATCCCTGTCACAAACAAAAGGGGGATTAAATTTGTCACCAGAATCTGTAATGCCCTGAAATTTTGATAATTGAAAATATATGTTTGATGTTTTTCTTGTGTTATTTGATTACTTGATTAATTTGGATGAATTGAGGTATTGTGTGAATTAGCCATGTATTATTTGCTTGATGCGGATGTTGAGTTATGTGGAGTTTTATTGACTTAGGCTGAAATTATGAGATTTCAAGTTTTACCTAAATCTGTTCTAGTAAAACCACAATCCTGGATACGTTAATTGTTGAATCCCCTTCAAATTTGGACTGCAGGCTTGCAACCCAAGTCTGCATGCTTTGACTGTTGCAATTTTCAAAATAACATATGGTGTGTGAGATATGGTATTTTTAGCGAAGTAGTAAAATTTGTTGGAGCAAAATTCTCAGGTGAGTTTGAGTTGGATAAGCTCGCTCAGACAAGCAAAATTTCACTTGGGCGAGTCTTGCAGGCTACAAATACATCCAGCAGCGTAAAACAACCATTTTGCTTCCATGTGCTTGTGTGTAGTAAAAGCAAAATATGTATATATTTATTCATGTGTTTGTGTGTTGTTTGATGAATGTATATCACGAAAAATTTATCATCATTTTTATAATCAAATTAATGGAACTTTCACTTAAAATTGAAATGTCACATTTTATAGTTAGTCATATCGTAGCGACGAGATGGGTCATTACATTAATGGTATTAGAGCAGGTTGAACCTTTCGACCAATGAGTTGTGAGTCTACTATGTTTCTTTGTGCATTCTTTGGGTACCTTGTTGAATGCTTGATGTTTGTTGTTTGGATTTGGAACTTACTCACCTTATTGTGTTTCCTTGAGTGATAGAGATTTGATTGATGTAATCATAACATGTTAGTATCCCTGACGTATGTTATACCATGAGTTTCAATGCCTTGTCATGAGTTATCATGCCGACCATCTGTATAATTTGTGAAGTGCAATGGGACGACATGGCAAGCGGTCAAGAATACAAAGGATTGAAAATGAGTGTTAATGTCTCAAGGGAGGACCATTTTAGAGGAGTATTTTCTTGAGGCATCAACTCTCAAGAGTAACTTATGTAGGGACTCGAGATAGATATGAAATCGTCTTATTCTTTTTCTTGTGTGTATTTCTTCCATGTTCTCACTTCCTGGTGTGCGTAAGGAGTAATGGTTGGACAGAATAATCATGCGATAACTAATTCTCTCCAAGCCATAGCCCAGGTTATGGGGAACCAGAATAGAGGAGAAGCTACTAGAGCTGCTAAGTATCAAGGGTTGGATCACTTCCAAAGAAACAATCCTTAATAGGTAGTGAGTCTACACAAGATGCTCATGTCTCTCCGCTTCGTAAGCGTCCATACACTGCAACCAAACAACATCTACCTCCATCCCCCATTCATATGGATAGGTTCAAAAGATATGTGAAACATAAGGTACCCTTAACGAGTGCTCAGAGGTTTCCTTTGGCACTCATTAAAGGTAGCCCTCAATCTTCATCTCCTTTTTTTGAAGATGTTCAAGGAGAACCTATTTCTGGAGAGTCTATTTTAGTACAAGCACCAGAATGGACGAGGCATGACTATATGCATACACCATTTGAAGCCTTCACAACTCTTTCATCATATGCCATAGTTCATTTAGAGCCTCCTCACTTATGTTTCTACTTACTAGTCAAAATTTTAGGGTGTCACAAATGGTAGAGAACGACTGTTTGCATAATTTTTACCCTGTTAGAAACATGTTTTTGTTAACTTTAAACTGTAAAAAGTAGCACTCAAATGAGTTTTGGGAAGAAGGAGAAATTTACACATTTTTGAACTATGCCAAAACTAGCAAACACTCTGTTTTGTTGCCTAGTGAGATTTGTAGGATTTTTTTTGTAGATTTTTGCTAATGGATTAGGATGCCTTGTTAGAAAATTGTGAAAACTATCTTCAAGTGTATGTAAAAAAAATTTGTGTGTAAAATTGTTTGCTAAATTTCACAAAGCCTTGAACTTGCCCTATTTTTTAGGATTAGGGTTTTTATGCTTGTTACATTGTTGTGTTAAATTGCCTATTTTTTTTACTAACTATTGGATTGCTAGAATTAATTGTTGTTATGAGTAATTATGATATGTTTGAAATTGTTTGGAAGACTTAGGAAATATGAGTCCTAGACCATTATTATTCTCATGTACTCTATTTTAATTGAAGACCAAGAGGTGTGACCTCGAGCATTACAATGCATGTGGTAATTATGTGTGACACAATTGATTTACCACCATAGTCTATAATTCTATGTGATGGATATTGTTGTGTGGTAGTTACAGGGGCGCGAGCACGAGTCCAGGTGTTGACTAGAACCACATTTTAGTAGGTATTGTATGTCTTGAAAGACATGCCATTTGTGTGATAGTTCACAAGGACTCACACATAAGTACCAGTGTGACAAGAAATTATATTATAGTACAAAAAGTGTGCATGAGAGACGTGTAAGAAGATGTGAATACAGGGTGGAATATGAAAAGTTCAACAAAAAGATAGTCGCATGGGGCGTCATGCTAGGAAGTTTTTTTAATGATCATAAGATGGTGGTCAATTGGCAATTTTTTGCACTGTGGGGTTTAGGAGGATGGTGTCCTCAGTTGTTTATGTGACTTGTTGAAGCCGAGAATAGATCTCTAGCTCATGCGCCAATTGATGTTGTTTAGTACCATGTGCCACAAAACCCTACAATGATGAAGAACATCAAATCCTAGTGAGATATAAATATGTTGAGATAGTAAAAAGTAACATTTTAGGGTATGTGTGAGATTCGGTAGAGAACCACATCATTGTGGTTGTTAGTTTGAGTGTGTGACTTGTTTAAGCCTTTCTATGTTTGGTTGACGAAGCAGGAAGACTCACCCATTACATTTTTGTCTAGGACTACATGGCAGGTGTCATACCCTAATTTTGTCTAGGGACTATCGTTCATTGATCTTTTGATCCTTGCTAGTCGACTTACGATGTTGAACGCTAGTTATAGTGCGAAACAGATGATCATTTAGTGTTTTGATCAAGAATGTGGAAAATACCAAAAAAGAGGTCACTGTCATGTTTGTTTGGTTTTTGGGTGTGCATTTTGTAGTTGGAGTTGGTTGTGTTTCTATAGGTGAAGAAAAGGGAAAGGGCGTGATTTGCGACGTTGGCAAGAAGGTCGTGGGCATTGCTAGTGACCCCAATGTTAGTGGCGAGTGGATAGTGCGGAGGGTGTCGTCAACAAGTGGATCGTTGTCCTCTTCTTTCTCCAATGAATCCAACACCCAGAAGCCCTTCTTTCCTCTTCCTCTTTGCTACATCTTCGACACCTATCACCCACCAGTGTTAGCGCTAGCGAGAGGGTTTAAGAAGAAGAGTATCAAATCTATCTCACTCCTTCACCGAATAAAGTTTTCTTGAGGATTCAAGGATCCAGAGGGGGTTGTCCTAGATCACGGCGTGGCGGAGGGTGGCCGGGTTTGGGGTTTACTAGGTGGTCGTCGTTAGGGTCTGATACCACGTAGTAGCGCCCGTCGCGGCCACCGATGGCATTGCGGCCTAAGCCGATGCTGTAGTTGGCTAGGCGCTTGTGGCGGGTGTACCACCGCTTGTCGCACTGCCATCAGTCGTCGATTGGGTTCCCGATCCCGCATGAGAAGAAGTTCAGGTTCCTTCGAGCTGTGTCCAAGGTTGTTGAGGATTCAAGTTAGCTTCTTTCGTGGTCCAAGATTCAGTTTTGAAGGTGTCTCTCAAACGTTGACATGTGTTAGTCAACATCACTTGTTAACGATCAACGTTCAATTATGGTCTGAGCGACCAACTTTGCTTGATTTTAATAAATACGAGGACAAAATTTGTGAATTAATTTACAGGAAGACAAAATTTAAAATTGGAAATAAAATGAGAGACTGAATTTGTAATTTTGCTTTTTTTTTTAAAACGAAACCAAATCAAGCAGTTTTTTACTTTATTTTTGCTGAGCCTTTTGTTCTATTGAAAAAAAGAAAGTCTTAGTCTCATTTTCTGTAAAAATAGAAAAACAAGGGATAGGTCCCACACAAGCACGTACAGGATCTGCTGGCCTTAGTTTCATGGCTGGTCTCTTTCCTTTTCTAATCCGTCATATCATCTTGATATGATACATTCCCTCTGTCTCTCTCTCTTTCACTCACTCAAACTCACTATATAAGATTCCCTTCTCGGCCCATTCTTCTTCTTCTGCTACACCATTCATTCGAGCATTCGGTTTTGAATCTTTTGAGCGAAAATGCAGTCGAGTCCTTTGCTTCTGGAGGAACCCATAAGGATGGCCTCCATCCTCGAGCCATCCAAGCCTGTCAGAATTTCTCTCTTCTCTCTCTCAATTTTTATGGTTTGGTGTTCTTTTCTGTGATGAAAGAAAAAAAACTAATTACCGTTTGTTTTTTTGTTGATGCTGCGTTTGCTTGCTAGTAGTGATTGATTTAGCAGATCGGAAACCAGTTCTTCCGTTTTTTTCCGGTGTATAAACCGAAACTGGTTTTCTTAGTCTTTTTGAATTTAAAAAGTCTTTGGTAAGACAATTCTAAACTGATGAACAATCGATTTCTAGTTTAAAATTTGTTTTGAAATAGTGTTTTGTAAACTAGAAATGAAGATGCACGCATAAAATCATTTACAGAGTGTTTCTGTTATGTGCATCTTCATTAATCCGGCTTTAAAATTTGGCAGATCGGAAAAGAGTTTTTTATGATAGGAGTGAACTGTGATTTGGAGCTCTTGCGACGGTGTCGTTTGGGGAGTTCACTTATAACCCCTTTTTAATTGGCAACCTTGTATGGTGCTAGGATAGCTCTTGAATATTTCGGGAAGGTGTGTAAAATTTCACAAAATTGAAAAATAGAATAAAATTCAGTGTATGTCTTGTGCTTCTTCCATTGAAGTCATTGACACTTGATATACTTGATTTTTTTTTTTCATATTTTGATTTTCTTTTGGAATAAAAATAAGAAAAAAATTAAGAGTAGTAGCCGTAGGTAGAAGCGGCAGGTACTAAGGAAGCATGTAATAATAGGGGGGAATTGTAATAATAGAAATAAAGGAATTAAAAGAATAAATAAGATTAAGTCTGTTAGTTGTTATTTTTGTTCTGTTAGTTGTTATTGATGTTTAGAAAGAAGTTGTTTGGATTTTGATATTATAAATAGGAACGATTGTATAGAAATTGGGGGATGAATAATACAATCGGATTATCGTGTATCCTTTATAATTCTCTTGTGAGGTTGAGAGTGAGTGTGTTGGAGGTGTGAGTTCCACCTTTGACAAAGCACTAAGAATTTAAGATTTTGAATTATTTTCGCTTTCTTTTTGCACTCCAGGTTTGAGGTTTGAAGAGGGTGTTTTTTTTTTCGTTTTTTTAGATATGTTTATTTTGTTTTCGTGTTAAACTGTGGAACTAAAACACATTTTAGTCTATTCTTGAGAATTTGTACTACTTGACAATTTGGATTTTGACTGAAGTGGTTGTTGAAATGCTCTTGCAGAGTTTCTTTCCAGCGATGACAAAGATTGTTGGCACACTTGGCCCAAAGTCACGATCGGTTGACGTGATTTCCCAATGTCTTGAGGCAGGAATGTCTGGTATTTTTCCATTGCAACCTTTGATTGTTTGTGATCTTTGTTTAACAAACGACTGTAAACGTTAGTTTGTGTGATAGATAGGGGACTATATATTTCGTTATTTTGTTTTTCTAATTATTGTTAGAAAACATGAAACTAGTGTAGCTCTGTCTAATAAAATCAACTATTTTAGAATTAGTAGGCCTTGTATTTTCAAATACTTATAACTATGCCATGGGAAAGAAACACCTTCATCTAGTAGTATTCTTTTTGTTTCTTTATAGTTTGCAGCTTTCCTTTTCGTTCTACTGTGACTGTTGATAAGCTTGAGTTTTCAATTGGTAACAACTCATCTTATTCTTCTTTTCTTACGATGTGCCAGTGGCAAGGTTTGATTTTTCATGGGGTGATCCTGAATACCACCAAGAGACGTTGGAAAATTTAAGGGCTGCTATCAAAAGTACCAAGAAACTTTGTGCGGTAAAATAGTCATATTTTTTGTGTTTGTATATTTGATTTTTTTTTAAACACTCAGGCTCTAATGGCCTATCTTCCTGTTCCTGCCTATCTTCTAATGTGAGGTCTGCTAACACACTTAAATACAAAAGAGAACACTACAACACCTGAAAATAATTAATCCAAGCCCAATAAGCCCAAAAGCTAATAAAAAGTTGTCAAAAATATTCTTAGATGCCCCTAAGTGTAGAACTGTGAAATTAAGCTAAATTAACAACTTACTAACATTACTATAACCTAAATTATAGGATTAGTCGATGAGAAAGGTTATTATATTATACAATGGTCACAAATAAAAAACAAACCAAAGCACTGATGTTTGTTCTTTAACTCTTTAAGCTTAAGTTTTCTTGTTGCTTGTGCGTCTAGTGTCACATTCTCATTGCCATAAGGTGTCTTGTTGAAAATAAGCTAAGAGTGTTAAGTAGACATTATGTGTCTTGTGCATACACAAATATCTTATTCATAGTAAGAGTGCATTGTGTACAAAAGATAATCAAAGACTATAATTATTAGCTGAGTAATAACTATAATTGACCAATCTTCTAACAAGTGCCAAATATGCTAATGAATCTAGTATAGCATTCTAACATGTACCGTTATGATACTTAGTGTGTTTGATGCACAGTCCGGGACAATTCATCTTCAAGATGAACTGTACAGATAACTAGTATTTGTATTTTGCTCCTCTGACGTATTCCTCAATATTACTATCCTTATATAGCCTTGAATAATAATATGAAATAGATTAGTTCTATTTGGGTATGTGTTAGTGTTTGTATAAGCTACCTTGCATTACACCTACTTTTAATTGTTGTCAACTTGTATGGAATAAAGTTGACTTATGCCATATAGAGTCTGAAGCCTTGTAAATATTCATTCTGTTTATTTATAGGTATCTAATGTAAAAGTTTGGACAAGGAAACTAAGATTTACAGTGATCCTTACTCCTTGCACATGACATACATGTGATGAGTCATGGCATATCATAAAAAATAACTGATATTAATTCATTGAGTTTTATGCTTCAATATGTGCTCAAAATATGAAAATACTATCTGAAGGCCAATTTATGTACAGTAAATATGCATTTTTGTCAAACTCTAGGTTATGCTAGATACCGTGGGTCCAGAACTACAAGTTGTCAACAAAACTGAGCACCCAATTTCCCTTCAGGCTGACACATTGGTTGTCTTAACTCCTGATCAGAACAAAGAAGCTACTTCAAATCTTTTACCTGTAAATTTTAGTGGACTTTCAAAGGTCAGTAATGGTATACCTTTCCCTTTTAGTACATTTTCTTTTGGGGTGGGGGGGGTGGGGGGATATGTTTATGTTGAATAATGAATATATCTTTACATATGTGCATAGTAAATTAGTAATAGTAGTCACATGCAAGTTGTCTAGCTGCACATTTGGATTTATTTTTCATCTGTTTACTTGTGTATCTTGGTGTTTCATCCATATTATATCACGTGAGGGGAAACTTGGTTACTTGGAGAAGCAAGAAGCAGATTGTGGTAGCTAGAAGCATTGCTGAAGCAGAATTTAGGGCTTTGGCCAATGGTATATATGAAGGATTTTGTTGCAATGGATGCTCAAGGAACTAGGAATTTCTTCTAATGTACTAAGAAAGTCTTGTATGACAATAAAGTTTCTGTTATCATTGCTATGCAATGAATCTAATTCATCATGACAACCAAAGCTTTAGAGATTGATGACCACTTTAGAAAAGAAAAAGTTGATGATGGGGAATTATCTGCAGTCCCATTACTATTGCTGGATTCAACCTTCTTGTCAAGAGGTTTTATTCTGTCGACACCTTGGACTCATTTTCATGCAATTTTCAGTTTCCTCACTTCATCTCAGCAATGAATTTTTCCTTTTGGACAAGTCTATTTGGAAATCGATTGCCCCCTCAAGGTCAAATTCTTTGTACGGACTGCTTAATATTAATGATTTACTTCAAATACCTACCTTTAACAGCTTTATCTCTAGATTGTGTAATGTACAGTGTAGAAAGTAATAGGGAAGACTTTCTTATTTTATTCAAGCAGTAAAAGCACTGCTTATATAGAAATATTACAATAAAGTCTGTTCCTTGATTCTAGGAATAATAAAGAAAACAAATAATAGCTAATAATGATAAAGATCTTATTTTAAAACAAAGTAAATCAAATCTCTGATTCATCTAATATAGGAAACTGGAATATATTCTATTAATTCCTACAGCCCCCGTTGGTGCATAGATATCTATCATGCCCAACTTGCTTGTTAAACGCTCAAAAATGGGTCTTGTTAGGCTCTTGGTCAAGATGTCAGCTGTTTGCTGATTGGAAGGCACAAATGGCATGCAAATAATTCCAACATCCAATTTCTCCTTCATAAAGTGGCGATCAATCTCAATGTGCTTCGTTCTATCATGCTGAACAGGATTGTGAGCTATGCTTATTGCAGCCTTGCCGTCACAGTACAACTTCAACGGGAGTTCTATTGTCATCTTGAGTTCTTCTAAGACTCTATAAATCCACAATCCTTCACAAATCCTTGGGTCATTGCTCTAAATTCAGCTTCTGCACTGCTTCTGGCAACAACTCCTTTTTTATTTGCTTCTCCAAGTCCCTAGATTTCCCCACACATAGGTGCAATATCTTGAAGTAGATTTTCTGTCTGTAACAGACCCTGCCCAATCTGCATAAGTGAAAACAGCTACATTCCTTTCACTATTTTTCTTAAAAAACAGACCTTTTTCAAGATTGCTCTTTAAGTACCTCAAAATTCAGTAGATTGCCTCAAGGTGTTCTTCATAAGGAGAGTGCATAAACTGACTTATAACACTCACTGAAAAGCAATGTCAGGTCGGGTATGAGACAAGTAAATCAATTTGCCAACTAACCTTTGGTATCTTCCAACATCAACCGAAACACTTCCTTTTCCCCAAAGTTTCCCATTGGGATCCATGGGGGTATCTGCTGGTCTACAACCGCTCATTCCCGTTTCTTCCAAGAGGTCTAGAATATACTTCTGTTGGAAAACAACAATTCCCCTTTTTGAGTGAGGGACCTCCATGCCAAGAAAGTACCTCAAGGATCCCATGTCCTTGATCTCAAATTCTGCTACCAAGTTCTTTTTTAACCTAGCCAATTCCACTTAATCATCTCTAGTGAGGATGATGTCGTCAACATAGACTATTAGTGCAACAATTTTCCCTTAAGAAGAAAATTTTGTAAATAAAGTATGATCTACTTGGCCTTGAGAATATCCTTGTTTTTTAACTGATTGGGTAAATTTTTTGAACCATGCCCTTGGAGATTGCTTGAGTCTATAAAGAGACTTTTTTTAGTTTACAAACCTTTGTCCCAAATCTGTGTTCGAAGCTAGGAGGACTATCCATGTATACCTCTTCCCAAGTCGCCATTGAGGAATGCATTTTTAACATCTAATTGGTGCAAAGGCCAATCCAAGTTTGGAGCAAGTGATAGGAGAATTCTAACCGTGTTTAACTTTGCGACCTGGGCAAAGGTCTTTGAGTAGTCTATACCATAGGTCTGAGTGAATCCCTTAGCCACCAATTATGCCTTGTATCTTTCCATTGAACCATCATTGATAAGATTACTTGCTAACCTAACGGGCAATGTGCTAAATGAAGTAAATCTTTCATTTGTCGGTAGAGAGAGAATGAGTAGAGAGAGAAACACTGGGTGGGAGAGAGTTAGGACTAGAGGAAAGGCTAAAACGAGTGACAGAGTGAGATTGAGAGAGGATCCCTGTCGGTCCTATGTCGGGAACAGGAATGGACAACAACAGAGTTATAATCGAGCAAATTGGAGGGACCAGAAAGACATAGCATCTTTCTACTTCATCCGATTCCCTGAGGACGCAATCGAGAAGGACTTGTGGTACCACTTCAAAAAGTTGGGCGACGTAAGGGAGATTTTCATCTCCAAACAACGGAACAAGAATGGAAGGAGGTATGGTTTTGCTAGACTCAAAGGGGTGGAGGACGTGCGTAGCTTAGAAAGGAAACTAGACAACATCGTCCTTGGTGGTCTAAAGTTGTATGTCAACATTCCAAAATTTGGGAGAGACACAGTGGAAAAGATAATACTAGAAGCCAAACGAATGGAACACGACGAGCAAAATGAAAATGAGGCACCATGACGAAGACACCCATACCCGAGAATGAATCCAGGCTCCTATGCGGAGGCGGTGGTGAGGAATAATCGGAGCTTAGGCCAAAGGAGAACATCACACAACGAAAACCATACTCGTGAAAGGATCACTGTCATCGGCATATCTTGATGTTCCACTGACTGGGAACAAGTGGCTCAACGATGCTTGGGTGGGGCGACTAAAAAATTTGGCGATGTTCGACAGAGTTGAAGACGACCTACTATGGGACATCGGAGCTGACATATCGCTGAAGTATATGGGGGACGATATGGTTCTGCTACTCGGCCTCACTGACGCCAGAGCACAACAAATGATCTAGGAAGAAAATGAGGGAGGAGCTTCTCTGTTCCACTCCCTGGAGAAATGGAACCTGAGGTTGCGCACAGGGTACATGTTGACTTGGGTCCAATGCTGCGGGTGCGTCGAGGAAGTTCGGAGGGTGGACAGGGCACGGGTGCTCATCAAAACACCGTGGAGGCCCGTAATCCAGCACACTGTTAACGTACACATACAAGGGGAGGTATATCGTGTACATGTAGTGGAGGAATGCAGAAACAGCTCTGATACATGCCAGTGCCGACGCAGGAGCGCTTTCGGGTCATTGGAGGAACTAGAGTCTGACGAAAGCGATGTCGGAACTCCGTTGAACGAAAGGATATGCGGGTTGGAGAAGGAAGATGACTCGCAGTATATGGAGGTGCCGGGAAACCTCGACGCGCCGACAAGAACCACCCCAACCTCAACACTGAGAGTGAAGCTTCACGAGCTCGCGACTTTACCCAGTGGATCAAAAGGAAATGCAAATCCAAATAGTAAAGACAATACCTGTTGGGTACAAGTACCCAAGCAGACACAGGGCAGACCTGATTACACATCGGATACCCATGAGGATCAGACTGCGCGTCATCGCTCGGTGTCAGCTGATCGAGAAGACCATACACAATCTCGGCAGAGAGGAATAAGCTATTGCACGAAAATGGAAACTGTGGAGGTGGAAGGAGTTGTGGTATGTCGGGGAGACAAATTTTGAAATTAAAAGAGGCACGTGACCCGAATGTGACTGAGGGAGATTTTAAAATTGGATTGGGCTTTGCTACCCACACCCCCACTGAAGCAATAGAACAACATTTCTTTAGCCCACAAACCAACAAAGCTGATCCAACTAGTGCCTGGCAAGTATACTCGCGAAAAAGGATTACAAAAAGCAACTTGACATGGACTGTGCAGATGGCGTAAATTCAGACACAGCTACAGCTCTAAGTATAACGAGCCCACAACAGTAGCACAAGGTGTACAAAGATAAACATGGGACTGACCACGGTGAAACTACTGCCCACCTGGAAGGTACATCAGCACAAGATGCAGTTGAGGATGCAAACTCAGACAATAATCAGATGCAAGAGGTAGCAACTCTATGGAACATGGCAAAATAGTTGGGGGTTACTTTCGGGTCAGTGCAGGGGAAATTTATTGAGAAAATAAAGGAAATGGAGGAAAGAGATAAGAAAGAGGCAGAGCAATTGGGAAATAGGAGAAGTACAACATGAACATCATCACATACAATGTCAGAGGGCTAAGGAGGGGGATCAAATGGTCATCAATCAGAAGAATGGTCAAGAAAGAGCACATAGACATGATCTGTATTCAGGAGACAAAGAAGGAGGTAATTGAGAAATCCATGTGTCAGGCATTGTGGGGGGATTCTGAAATTAGTTGGGAAGCGCATCCTGCATCTAACTCAGCATGTGGGATTCTATGTATATGGAGTGAAAAAACATTCAAACTAGAAAGGAAAGTCATTGACAATGGTTTCATAATGTTGGTAGGGCAGTGGCTTAAGGAGGCACAACAAGTTCATGTTATCAGCATCTACTCACCATGTGATATTCAGAATAAGAGAGCCTTATGGGATAGTGTTAAGCAACTGAAAAACCTAAACCCTGGGGGATTATGGTGCATATTGGGTGATTTCAATAACATCAGAATTCCATTAGAAAGAATGGGCGCTTGTCAGAGAGGGGTGGGGGAAAGTAACATCAGGGAGTTCAACGAATGGATTGAAGAGTTGGAGGTAGAGGAAGTGCCATGGGGGAAGAAAATTCACATGGTTTAGACTGAACGGAGCTGCTAGGAGCAAGTTGGACAGATTCTTGGTATCTCTAGAGTGGCTTGTCAAATGGCCTGGAAGTACTCAGCATACATTGGATAGGAACTTCTCTGATCATTGTCCAATTCTGCTAAGATCTAAGTTTATAGACTGGGGTCCTAAACCTTTCAGGATCCTTGACTGTTGTCTCCTGGACAACTCATTCAAGACAATTGTTCAGGAATGCTGGACCTCTAACCAGCAACGGGGTTGAGGAGGTTATGTGCTTAAAAAAAAATAAAAAGACTGAAAGAAAGGTTAAAGATATGGAATAGAGAACACTTTGGTGATACTTTAAAGAAATACAAGAAGATTGAGGATGAGTTAAACAAGCTGGAAGAGGATACAATTGATAGACAATTATCTCCTTAAGAAGTGTTGATCAGGAAGCAGCTTCAGGAAGAATTGTGGGTAACGGCTCAATCACATGAGTCTCTACTAAGGCAGAAGGTGAGATCTAGATGGATTAAAGAAGGCGATTGCACTTCACGATACTTCCATCTGATGATGAATGCGAGCCGCAGAAATAATTCTTTGAAAGGAGTGACGATTGATAGATCCTGGATTGAAGAACTGACAAGAGTAAAAGAGGAAGTCAGATTATTCTTCTTGCAAAGATTTCAAGAATCTGATCAAGATAGACCCCGGTTGGATGGAATCTGCTTTCTGACCATTGGCCAACAACAAAATGATATGCTATTGGGGCGCTTTCAGGAGGATGAGGTAAAAAATGCTGTATGGGACTGTGGGAGTGAGAAAAGTCCAGGCTCAGATGGACTTAACTTAAAATTCATCAAAATTTTTTGGCATATAATCAAACCTGATGTCCTTTGGTATTTGGACGAGTTCTATGTCAACGGAACTTTTCCAAGGGGCTGTAATGCATTTTTTATAGCCTTAATTCCTAAGGTGGCGGATCCACAACTTCTGAATGATTACAGACCTATCTCACTAATAGGTTGTATATACAAGATAGTGGCCAAGCTGCTTTCTAACAGACTGAAGAAGGTCATGCCACTCATAATAGATGAAAGGCAATCTGCATTCATAGGGGGCAGACATTTGTTACACAGTGTGTTGATAGCAAATGAGGTGGTCGAGGAAGCCAAAAGAAGTCAAAAGTCATGCATTGTTTTCAAAGTAGACTACGAGAAGGCATATGATTCTGTCTCCTGGGAATTCTTGATCTACATGTTAAGAAGGATGGGCCTTTGCTCCAAATGGATCCAATGGATAGAGGGATGTTTAAAATCTGCATCTATTTTGGTACTGGTGAATGGTAGCCCCTCGTTTGAGTTCATCCCACAAAGAGGACTTAGGCAAGGGGATCCATTAGCACCCCTTCTCTTTGACATTGTTGCTGAAGCTCTAAATGGGCTGGTGAGAGAAGCCGTGGAGAAAATCCTATTTAGGGGATTCCCAGTGGGCTCAAACAACGTGGAAATCAGTATCCTCCAATATGCGGATGACACAATATTTTTTGGTGAGACATCAATGGAGAATGTCAATACAATCAAAGTAATTCTGAGGACCTTTGAACTTGTATCAGACCTCAAAATTAACTTTGTAAAAAGTTGTTTTGGAGCATTTGGAATGTCGGACCAGTGGAAACTTGATGCAGCAAATTACCTAAATTGTAGCTTGCTATCCATTCCTTTTGTCTACCTAGGCATATCTATCGGGACAAATCCAAGGCGATGTCAGTTGTGGGATCCTATCCTCAACAAGTGTGAGAGAAAATTAGCAAAGTGGAAGCAAAGATACCTTTCTTTCGGGGGGAGAGTGACTCTTATACAGTCGGTCTTAACATCCATTCCTATTTATTTCTTTTCATTTTTCAGGGTCCCTAAAAGGGTGGTGGACAAGTTGGTGAGCTTACAACGAAGATTTCTATGGGGTGGTGGATCTGACCAAAACAAGATAGCCTGGATTAAATGGGACATAGTGTGCCTCCCAAAAGAAAAAGGGGGATTGGGAATCAAGGATATAAACACTTTCAATCTTGCACTGCTTGGCAAATGGAAGTGGAATTTATTTCAGCATCAAGGACAATTGTGGGCTAGGTTACTGGAGTCTAAATATGGTGGTTGGAGGAGCTTGAATGAAGCATCACGAGACAACAACAAATCCATAAGGTGGAGGGACTTAAAGATGGCTTCTCAACATTTGCAACAGGGTGATGCATTTCAAAATAGAACATTGTGGAGGGTCGGGTGTGGTGATAGGATTAAGTTCCGGGAGGACAACTGGATTGGCGGAGAGGGAACATTATTAGCAAAATACCCTAGGTTGTACCTTATCTCTTGTCAGCAAAATCAAGTTATTCAGTAGATGGGAGTCCACAAGGACACATGGTGGGAGTGAGATTTCATATGGAGGAGACCACTGTTTGACAGTGAGATAGCCATGGCTGTTAGATTCCTAAAAGATGTTGAAGGCGAGCCAATCCAGCCACATAGAAGAGATGATTGGGTGTGGACGGCAGATCCAAGCGGCCAATACTCGGCACAAAGTGCTTATAATATGTTGAGGGGGAAAACAATAGAGGGGACTTAGGATGGAGCTTTTGAGAAACTGTGGAAACTAAAGGTCCCAAGCAAAATTTCAGTATTTGCATGGAGATTACTCAGAGATAGACTGCCAACAAAAATAAACCTGCAAAGGCGACAAGTTGAGATCAATGATAGGCACTGTCCATTCTGCAGCAGCATGGAAGAGGATGCAGGCCACTTATTTTTCCATTGTAGCAAAATCCTTCCCATTTGGTGGGAATCTTTGTCTTGAGTTAATATCTTAGGTGCTTTCCCGTAAAACCCAAGACAACATTTCCTCCAACATATATCCGGATTGGCTGATGGAATAAGGGTCAACAAGTGGAAGTGTTGGTGGCTGGCTTTGACATGGTTCATATGGCAGCAGAGGGACAAGATAATCTTTTCCAATGACACCTTCAATGGCAACAAAGTGATGGATGACACAGCTTTCTTACTCTGGACATGACTTAGAAGTTTGGAGAAGGATTTTGCAACTTATTTTAATCAATGGTCTAGTAATCTTAGAGCAGGGTTTGTTTATTAGCTGAGGCTAGCAACATAGACTAACAGTAGAAATTACACTCATGTATGTAGCCAAATATTGGTTCCTATCGAGACTACATTAAGTCTGATAATTGGAACCAAATGTATGGTCTTTCCTAACTTTGTAACCTTTGTACCTCTGGTACTCAAATTTTTATATATATATATATATATATATATATATATATATATTTATCTCTGCTGATAAAAAAAAAATCAGAGTTATACTTGACGGTGAACACCCACTTGCAACCCACTGTATTCTTTCCAGTTGGCAAAGGCATAACACTCCAAGTATGGTTCTTCTCAAGAGCTCTCATCCTTAAGAACAACTTCCTTCCACTTCGGTATTCTTTCCAGTTGGCAAAGGCATATTTTTTTGGAACTTCTACTCAAGACAACCGGGAGGTAAACGCAGCAAAAGATGAAGATAAATTTGAATATGACATAAATTTGGATAGAGGATGCTTAGTACAAGATCTAACTCCTTTTCGAAGAACCATGGCTATATTCATTTTGGAAGGGTTATCTTGATCATTGGAGTTAGAAGAAGAAGGTTTACCTTTACCACTAATTAAATTCTTCCTCGGTTCAGACTCATGGTTATGCTGGAGAGTTTGTGCATCTTCAACTTCCTTGTTTCTCCTCATGTAACCCTTTCCTTTCCAAATTCGGTCACAATCAATGAGCCTGTTTGCTATTTCCTTACAAGGATTATCCTGTTGTGGCATTAAGGTTAATTCTTCTTTATTTCCAGTATCCAAAGATTGTTTGTTACAATTTTGCTTTGAAGATGTAGCCCTGGATTCAGCAAGGACCTCACTCATTATGAGAGTGGGTTCAACTAATGAATCTTGGCCTTTTTGTTTCGGTGCAGCAATGCAAGTTTCAGAATCTTATGAAATAAGGACATCATTTGAAAGAATTATATTTTCAAAATAATCTTCCTTTGATCTCTCCCCTGAAGATGAATGTCATTATAAAAAGGTTGGCTCTCAAAGAAAGTAACATCCATACTTACAATTTTTTATTTTATTTTGGATCAAACATTTATATCCTTTTTGGGTTGGAGAGTAACCAATGAAAACACACTTTATAGCACATGGGTCAAGTTTTTCGATCTGCTTATGTTCATGAACGAAAGCAGTACAACCAAATATTTTTAATGGTAAATCAGCTGAAACGCGTGCCATAGGGAAATACTCTTTAAAAACATGCAAAAGAGTTTGAAATTGTAAAGGTTTGGAAGGCATACAGTTAATTAAATATGCATCAGTCAAAACAGCCTCACCCCATAGATATTTGGGAACTTTAGTAGAAAAGAGTAAAGCCCTAGCCACCTCTAAGAGGTGTTTATTTTTTCTCTTTGCAATCCCATTTTGTTGGGGTGTATTAGCACAAGAACTATGATGGACAATCCCATTTTCAAGAAAAAAATTTCCTAGGATCGTGTTAAAATATTCCCTCCCATTATCACTTCTGAAGACTTGTATGTTAGTTTGAAATTGATTTTGCACCATTTTAAAGAAATTTCTGACAGCTTGTTCAGCTTCAAATTTTTCTTTTAATAAATACACCCAACAAAGTTTAGTGTGGTCATCTATAAAAGTGATGAACCATTTTTTGTTGGAAAGTGTCCATATTTTATTTGGACCCCAAACATCACTGTGAATAATAGCAAATGGTTTTGATGGATTATAAGACTGCACAGGAAAAGAAGAACAATGATGCCTTACAAATTCACAGATTTCACAATGAAGCATTGAAGGGTCTTTATCAAACAACTTGGGAAATAGGTGTTTTAAATATCTAAAACTTGGATGGCCTAACCAAAAATGCCATAACATGATATCCTTATTATTATTTGAAACAAAAACAGATTCAAAACAGGAACTCATTGATTGTGATTGTTGTCTTGAAAGTAATAGGGAATACTTTCTTATTTTATTCAAGCAGTAAAAGTACTGCTTATATAGAAATATTACAATAAAGTCTGTTCCTTGATTCAAGGAATAATAAATGAAACAAATAATAGCTAATAATGATAAAGATCTTATTTTAAAACAAAGTAAATCGAATCTCTGATTCATCTAATATAGGAAACTGCAATATCTTCTATTAATTCCTACATACAGATTCACAGATGTGCTCTTATAGGGGAGACCGGGAGAGGGAGAGAGGGGGAAGGTAGAGAGGATTTGGACTGAGTTTAGGGAGGGTATAGGGTCTCTTGAATACCCTGAGTTGTTTGTGTTCCTTCTTTTCCATCACCTGTTCACACTGAACAGAGGAGAATATACTTAGTTATACACATTCTTTTTGATATCAATTTTTTTCTTGTTCTTGTTACTAGTTTGTACCTAACACTCCCCTTGACATGCCCACACACAACATACATTTTAGCTAAAACACTTCCAAGGCCTAATTATGAAAACCCAAATTGGTAAGATCCAAGCTAAGCATGATTGACGCCTACCATCCAGCTTGGAGGGGGAGTTTTGGATATTGGTTCCAGACTAATAGGAATTACAATTCATAATTCAGAGGAGTAGCTAGGATTTTTAGACCCTTCACTTCATTGTTTGTTTGATTCAACTTATTTTGGAGAAATAATTGCATATTTTTGTGTCAGTTTTCAAAGAGAACTTTTGAAAAATAAGCGATTATTTTCCTAAAATTAATCCCCACCAAATATGCATTAAGTCCTACTAGCCGTAGCTTTATTTGTCTGTTCTTTAAGCAATTTCTTTTATACCATATTACTTCTATTTATTTAGAGGTTTTTTCTCTCCTTTTTTAGGCTCCTAGGTTAGTGTACAATATTTCCTATTTATTCTGTAACTTTGTTATTGTTTCAGTTGAAATAAATGCTTGAGTGTTTTACCACTCAGCTGAACCCTTTTCATTAATATATACGTGAAACAAAGTCAAAAACAAGTACAAGGGCAAAGCAGAGGTGCAGACTGAAGCACCCTGCAATTCGGCTACAGCAGGAAAAGTAAAGAAAATGCAACTTGCTAATAAGACAAAAATATAAAATATATATGCTAATTCAACACTTATAAAAAAAATATAATACAGTTTTCCTCCGAAATCTACATCTATACCTTTATGCATGATGTCTCCAAAATCCATAGTTTCTTGATGGTTGATACATGTTGGGTCCTTGATGGCCACGGGAAAATATTATGATCTAGGTTCAGATATGCTTTAGATTAAATTTGTTGAAAGATTACAAAAAAGGCTGGGCATATGGATATCAAGATTCAGTATGATATTGCTACTGTAGGAAAAGGAAAAGGAAACTCCATTTTAATGGTTGACGTTTCCTCTATAATGTTATATTTTATAAAATTTGTAAGGATTTTTGAAATGAGTCGGAAATTTGCATATTGATTTAAAAAGACTATATAAATTGAAGGAAGTTTTGTGAAACTGTTATTCTCCTGAGATATATCAGATAAAAAACTAATCTATAACTTGAGGGAACTTCTACTGTGGACACAAGTACTGAAATCAAAATATGGAAGCTGGAGGAACCTGGATGAGACAAGAAGAAACCATAAAGAATCAATTTGGTGGTGGGACTTATGCATTGTTTGCAACTCAACGGAGGAGGGAAGCTGGTTCAAAAATCAAGTAACATGGAAAATTGGAAGCGGCAGCAGGGTGAAATTTTGGGAAGATGGATGGAAGGAAGATGGGTCCCATTGCTGGAAAAATATCCTAGATTTTACCGTATTTCAAAGCAGCAACAGCACTATATTCATCAGATGGGATCAGTGTCAAGAGGGGGTGTGGGAATGGCATCTTGAGTGGAGGAGAATGTTAATGGAGGGAGAGATGGATTTGGCAGCAAATTTCTTGGAGGATATTGAGGGGATGGTAGTACAAGTCCAGCATCAAGATTGGTCGTGGGAAGGGGATCCGGGAGGGGAGTACACAGTGGGGACTGCATATCGGGCACTTAATCAGAATATAATTGGAGAAGATGATGATAGGGCATTCTCTATCCTTTTGAAACTAAAAATTCCCAGCAAGGTGTCACATTTTGCTTGGAGATTGATTCGGGATAGATTGCCAACAAGGATGAATCTTAGAAGCTGAAACGTTGTGATGGATGAAGTCTGCTGTCCAATCTGCCTAAACTACGACAATGATGCTGGTCATTTGTTTTTTGGATGCACCAAAATTATGCCGTTGTGGTGGGAGACCTTGTCATGGATAAATACGCTCACTGTTTTTCCAGAAAGGCCAAAAGAACACTTTCTTCAACATTCTCAATGCAATCTGAATGGACTTATTCAACATATATGGAACCATAGGAATAAGATTGTTTTCTCAGGTGACAGCTTTGATGGTAAAAAATTGATGGATGATGCACTATCCTTCTGTTGGACATGGCTCAAAAATCTGGAAAAAGGATTTGACATTCCTTTTCATTTATGGTCCAGCAACATCAGAGCTGAATTTTTCTTACAGGGGGGATTGGACTTTAGAATTTTTTGTAGAAGGGTATCCAAGCATAGAATAGACCTGTTTAGTTGCCTAATATCTGCTTTCAAATGCTAATATTAGGTTACCATAACTCAATGTAGGGTAAACCTGGGATGTACATATCACTGTACCTCTTGTACTGAATTATATATATACTCTTATTTTTGCCGATCAAAAAAGAAAAAATAACTGGAGGGAACTTCTGAACTGATGCCAGCACTTCTTTTGTCTCTTTCTTCATTCCCAGACAGGTTGTTTATGTTTGCCTAAAGATCCCAATAAGAGTGAGGCTGCAAGGTAGATTTGAAATTTAGTGAGATAGGCTGTAAGTCTGTAAATAATGGTTTGTTTTGTGTTACTTTAGGTGTTCAGAAGAGACATGCTGTGTAATATAATATGCTAACCATAATTTTGTATAAGTTAGTAATTAAGGAATTATCACACTTGTATTACCTCTAACCTTGTTCGTTTAAAATGGTTAGATAAATTTTTCTATAATAAAAAATTGTGGCTTTACGTTTTACAAATTTAGCTTCTTATTTCTTTTATTGTACGTCAACTGTCTATTCTGTGTAGGGTTTGCTTAACAGGAATCTATAGTTTTGCAGGCTGTGAAGAATGGTGATACTATTTTTATTGGTCAATACCTGTTTACTGGAAGTGAAACAACCTCAGTGTGGCTAGAGGTAATACAATCTTGGATGGACCAGTTCTATCTTCATGCTTGTGTGAAAAGTTTATGCTGACTACTATTTTTGAAATTATAGGGTTTAGATAGGGAAGGTTGAACGAGAGAAAAGAAGTTTTAAGTAACGTGATCTTGGATGGATTAGTTCTATCATCATGCTTGATTCTAATCTGTTTCCAATTCCCTCCTCTTTGTTAACAAGGGAATCTTCCTTAACTTATTTCCTATTACATTTAGGGGGAGTTTGGTACAAGAGAAACTTTTAGTTTCTCAAGAATCTGAAGTTGGGAAACTTTGTTTCCCATGTTTGGTCTGTTTCTTCTCAGATAAGAGTAGCCATATGCTCACTTATTTGCATGTAGCTTTTGTGAGGAAGCATTTTAAGATTTAGAATGAAGAAAGTAGAATACTGCATATACTCAAAGTCATTAGTTCATCATCATCACTCGATTAATTTTGATTTCATAATGCAGGTCAGCGAAGTGAATGGTGATGATGTCACTTGTGTCATAAAAAATTCTGCTACTCTTGCTGGGTCACTGTATACTTTACATGTCTCTCAAATTCATATCGACCTTCCCACTCTTGACAATAAGGATAAGGAGGTAATTATAAGAAATTTGTGTGCATAAAGTAATGAGATGTGCATTAGATGTTCTTTTTTTCCCACTTTTGTGCTTGCAAATGAATGTTTCAATTTTTTTTATTTATATCCATGAGGAAATTTTAGGGGTGGAATTGGAATTATATTTCTTTGTTGAAATTATAGTTTGATTTTTGCAATGCCTGATACTCAATTTTTTGTCCTATATTAGAGTATTGTACAGATAGCTGCAGTATTCAATTGCACTCTCTGCTAAGTGAGTTAGTTAGTAGGTTAGTTATTGACAGCTATTCACAGATGCCATAACTAACTATCTAAGCCTATGTATACCAAGTTGTAACACAAAGATCAGTGACCAATAATATTTTTCACTTTTCATTTCTAAAGTTTTTCTATCTCAAAATATCTTCTACTAGATTATATTATGATATCTAGAGCTCAGTAAGATCATCAATGGCGGCACAAAACAACGCGTTTCTCACTTCTTCTTTCCCTAATTTGATTGCACATAAGCTTGATGATTTGACCTTTCTGCTATGGCTTCAACAAGTTAAGCCAGTTATCAAATCTCATCGTCTTCAACATTTTCATGGTTACCTCAAGGATATTAGATCTCAGAGATGGAAAATGTGGTGGATATCCTTAACTTGGTGCATTTGGTTTCATAGAAACAAAATAGTTTTCTCAAATGAAACTTTCAATGGTCAAAAGATGATGGACGATGCAATCTTTTTCTATTGGGTTTGGCTCAAAAATCTGGAAAAAGGATTTGATATTTCTTTTCAATCCTGGGCAAGCAAGATTAGGATTGGATTTTGTAATAGGGGGGGGGGGGGTTCTATTTAGGTCAATTTTGTGGAGGGACATTTGGGGTAAAAATCAACTTCACAAAGAGCTGTTTCGGAGTATTTGGGGTAATAGATCAATGGAAGCAATCTGCAGCCAAATACCTGAATTTTAGTTTGCTGGCTTTTCCTTTTGTTTACCTTGACATATCCATAGGGGCCAACCCGAGGCGATGTCAGATGTGGGATTCCATTATCCACAAATGTGAGAGAAAATTAGTAAAGTGGAAACAAAGACACATATCCTTTGGGGGGAGAGTGACACTAATATAGTCAGTGCTAACATCAATTCTTATTTATTTCTTTTCCTTTTTCAGGGTACCTAAATTAGTGGTGGATGAGCTAGTGAAATTACAACGTAGATTTCTGTGGGGAGGTGGACTTGACCAAAACAAAATTGCATGGATTAGGTGGGAGACAGTGTGCTTACCAAAAGAAAAGGGGGGGTCTGGGTCTTAAGGACATTAATAATTTTAATCTTGCACTCCTCGGCAAATGGAAGTGGGATCTTCTGCAGCACCAAAGGGAATTATGGGCTAGAGTATTGGAGTTTGAATATGGTGGATGGAGGAGTCTGGATGAAGCAGGTAGGGTAGGCCCTGAATCAATATGGTGGAGGGACTTAAAAATGGCTCTCCATCATTCACACCAGGGTAGGGTATTCCAAAATGGATTGAAATGGAAGGTAGGAGGTGGGGATAGGATCAAATTTTGGGAGGATAGGTGGATCTGTCAGGAGGAAACATTAGCAGAAAAATATCCTAGATTATACCTGATTTCATCACAGCAGAACCAGCTTATCCGACAACTGGGAACTCACAAGAACACTGGTTGGGAGTGGAATTTTATTTGGAGAAGGCCGCTGTTTGATAATGAAATTGACTCGACTGTTAGTTTCCTAAGAGAGGTTGAAGGGAAGTCCATACAACAACAGGGATCTGATGTTTGGGAGTGGCTAGGGGACCCATTAGGTACATATTCTACACACAGTGCTTATAACATGTTATGGGAGGAGATAGCAGCAGGAAGACAGGAGGACTGTTTTGAGGAGTTATGGAGAATAAAGATTCCAAGCAAAATTGCGGTCTTTGTGTGGAGATTATTTAGGGACAGATTGCCAACAAGAAAAAACTTGCAAAGGAGACAAGTGCAGATCACGGATATGTCATGCCCTTTTTGCAGAAGTGTGGAGGAGGAGACATCCCACTTATTCATTCATTGCATCAAAATCCAACCTATTTGGTGGGAAACCATGTCCTGGATGAATATTAAATGTGCTTTCCCGTTAAATCCAAAACATCATTTTCCTTCAACACACCTATGTTCAGGCTGAAGGCATAAGGGTCAAGAGGTGGCAGTATTGGTGGTTGGCTGTAACATGGTCTACTTGGCAACTCCGAAACAGGATACTGTTCTCCAATGCAACTTTCAATGGTAACAAACTGTTTGAGGATGTAACTTTCCTACTTTGGACTTGGCTTAGAAGCTTGGAGAAAGATTTCACAATTCACTTTAATCAATGGTCAAGTAACCTTCAACAGGGCTTTTTGTACCAGTAGAGGGTAGCATAAATAGGATAATAGCAAATGTACATTTCAAATGTAGCCATAATCTGGTTCCTATTCAGATTGTGTTTGTCTGACTGAGGAACCATTTGTATGGCTTCCCCACCTATGTTATTCAATACCTCTGGTACTTCAAATTATATATATATATATATATATATATATTTTTTTTTTTGCTGATAAAAAAATAATTTTGTGGAGGGATGTCTATACTAGGCCACACCTATGGAAACTTATTCTTGCATTTCAGCTTGTATTGGGATTCCATAGGTTGTAAATCACTTTTGAAACATTGTAATTATATTAGTACCTCTTGTACTTATCTTTTATATTAATATAATTTATCTTTGCTGATAAAAAAAATCTCATCGTCTTCAACATTTTGTTGTAAATCCTCTGATTACCCTACATTTTCTTTTTGAAGAAGATCGTGAAGCACCAATTGAGAATCCTGCGTATGAAGCTTGGTAACTGCAAGATCAGGTGCAGCTTACATGGCTTCAATTGACTCTTTCAATGTCGATCTTGTCTCGAGTGTTAGGATGCACTCATTCCTATGAAGTTTGGGAGCGAATTCCCGATTATTTTCACAAACAAACACAAGCTACAACTCGTTAGTTGCGTATGCAGTTTCAAGCTACGACGCTTGGGGGAAAATCAATGCAAGATTTCTTGTCGCAGATCAAAGCACTTTCAGATGCTCTTGCTTCAGTTAGAAGTCCAATTATGTTTCACGAACACATTGACTCCATTCTTGAAGGCCTTCTGTCGGATTATCACTCCATTAATGCGATCATTGAGAGCAAGTTTGAACCTATCCCAATCGAGCAAGTCGAAGCTCTTCTTCTTGCTCATGAAGCGTGTTTGAACAAATTCACCAAACAGAAACTATCTGATTCACCTTTGATCAACTATCGCAAGCTCTTCTTCTTTCTTCCTCTTATTTGTTCTCTCTCATCTTGATTTATTTCTACTCTCTCTTTTCCTTTTTATTTTCTTTCCATAACTTGAGAGAACTCAACTCATCTAAGATTCTAGATAGAGAGTCCTTATGACTAGTACCCTCACCATTAACACTAGATGAATGATGACTCATGTTGGTTCTTAAGTTGTGGTTCTTTCTTGTTGGGGTTTGTAAAAGGTAAAAACTAGGATTCAAAAGAACTTAAGATAAGCGTGATAAACAAGAATAAAGTATTATGTAATTACAAGATAAACTAGGCGTGACTAGTAAAGAAAATAAGATATGAAAATATGCAAGAAATGTAAACTAGGCGAATCCTAAGAGTGTTTGGATGACCACATTTAAGGTTTCCAACAAAACACTCACTCTCCTAAGGAAAAATTGCCTAAAATTATTACACACAAATGGAAGTTTGGTAACCTATTGGAGACTCCCAACACACTTCCAATGAAAGATCTTTTTGTTACAAAATTTGAAAGCAATGAAGGTAAGTAAATTGTCAATTACAAAATTACAAAACAGTCCTCAATTTTGGTGGTTGTGCTCTCTTTGGTGATTCAGTCAATTTGGAGTGCTTCTTAGTCTAATAACTCGTGCTTCTTAGATCTAAAGGTTCAACACAAGAAGATTATGACTAAAAAATGGTAGAACCTAAAATCAACACAAAAACATGATTTAAGAGTAGATCTATAAAATTTGAACCATAGAAGTGCAAGAACAAGTATAGATCTAAGATTTAATCGGTTTATTTTTTTGAATCTACTCTAAACAACACCAAACTACAAGACAATGGAGGATATACATGGAAAATAAGATGAAGAACAAGGAATTAAAGTGAATTGACGGAACGAAAAGATAGAGGAAGCAAAAGAACATCACCTAGATGAGATGCTCTTGATACCACATGATGTAGCTCCATGTGGAGCTTGTAGGCCTTGGATCTTCTTCATAAATGGAGTCCTTTGTTTCTTGAAGATTAATGACAATGAAATAGAGAAGGAAGAAAGATGATTGGAGACACTACTTTAAGGAGAAGATTAGTCAAGGACAAGCTCACTACCATAGGAAGTCATGAATTTTTTTTGATCAACAAAGATAATATTATATTTATGTAAAATGAAGTACCAGGGATATTGATATTACATAGATAAGGTATACCATACTATTGGTTCCACAATCAAACAAACATAGTCTAAAGGAGAACCAAAGTAAGGTTATAATTGAAATTTACATGTGTTACTTTCCAAACTGTTCTATCCTCTACTGATACAAAAAACCTTGTCTAATACTACTTGACCATTGATTAAAATGGATTGTGAGTGTCAGCAGAGGGGCTGCACAGTCCAAGAATAGCTCATCCTTTGGAAAACTCAACCAGTAGAAGATGCAACTTCGGAGACCCTCCGCACCAAATTTCCTTCCTTTGGCTTTGAGGTCAAGGCCAATTTTGCAGCGGGCGAAATTGATAGGGACCGGGCTACTATGTGGGATAAACCCTTCAGGGTGTATCAGTGCAGGCCCAAAACCAATAAGTGAATAGCTTGTATTCTCACTAGTGATAGGAAGGGTAGAAAGGGAATTAGCTTGGCTGTTAGTTGTGGAATGCGTGAGTCTATTCTGTTATAAGAAAGAGCTGTACTGATTGTGGGGGGAGGGAAGGGGATCATAGTGGAATATTGGGGCAGAGAGAGTTTCTCTCTCTTGCTTGGGAGAGTGTTGACTCTCAGTATCAATTCTCTTCTTCTTCCTCTCTCTATTTCTATTTCTGCTTCTCACCTCTGTTTTGTAGGCACCATTGATACGAATTGTATCACTGTCATACCCTCTCCTTCTGAATCATCAAACACTAATACCACAGAATCTTCATCTTCAAACACTCCTCCTTCTACACCTAGAGCACCCAATCATCACCCTATGCAAACCAGGTCCAAATCTGGTATTCACCTACCAAGAATTAATCCTTCACTTCTTCTAACTCATTGTGCACAATCCAAATTGGCTTTCAGCCATGCAACTAGATTATGAGGCTTTGATGAAGAATCACACTTGGTATTTAGTGCATCTTCAATCAAACAGAAAAGCTATTGGTTGTAAATGGGATTTTAGGGTTAAGGAAAATGCAGATGGCTCTATCAATAAGTTTAAGGCTAGACTGGTTGCCAAAGGTTTTACTCAAGTTCAAGGTTTTGATTTTTCAGAAACCTTTTCTCCAGTAGTGAAACCTGTCACTATTCGGATTATTTTAACTCTAGCAATCACAAATCAGTGGATTCTTGCTCAACTAGATGTGAATAATGGCTTGCTTAATGAGACTGTCTACATGTCTCAATCCCTTGTTTTCCAAAAATCAAATCCCTCTATGGTCTGCAAACTGAATAAAGCCTTGTATGGGCTCAAACACGCCCCAAGGCAGTGGTTTGAGAGGCTGCAATCTACTCTAATTCAGTTTGGTTTTGTTGCTAGTAAGTGTGATCCCTCTCTTTTTGTTTACAAGACTGCATCTCACACTGTGTATCTTTTATTTTATGTCGATGATATCATCCTTATTGGCAGTTCCACTCAGCTGATTCAGCACCTAACATCTCAGCTTGATTCTAAATTTTCTCTCAAACAACTTGGTTTGCTAGACTACTTTCTGGGAATTGAAGTTAAGATTCTTCCTGACAAGTCATTACTCCTCACTCAGAATAAATATATCAGAGATTTGTTGCAGAAAACAAATATGGCTGAGGCTCAACCTACTTTATACAGGTCTGTAGTGGTTGCTTTACAATATTTGACTATCACTAGGCCTGAGATAAGCTGCTCATGAAAAAAGTTTGCCAATTTATGGCCAACCCTTTAGATTCTCACTGGATTGCAGTGAAAAGAATCCTAAGATACTTGAAAGGTACAGTGCTGCATGGTCTTCATCTTGAACCTGCTGTTTTGGGCAACCATACACTCTTGGTGCCCTCTGCGATGCAGATTGGGCTTCTGATATTGAAGACAGAATATCTACTTCTGGTGCAGCTATCTACTTTGGTCCTAATCTCATATCATGGTGGTCCTGAAAGCAGCAAGTTGTTGCAAGATCCAGTTCAGAGGCAAAATATTGAAGTTTAGCCTAGACTGCTGTAGAAATATCTTGGATTCAGACCCTTTTGACTGAATTGAAAGTTCCCTTTCAGCACACCCATTGTGTTATGTGATAATCAGAGTGCAGTTGCTATAGCTCATAATCTGTCCTTCATGCACAAACCAAGCATATGGAAAATGATGTCTTCTTTGTTAGGGAAAAAGTTCTGACCAAGCAGCTAGTTGTTCATCATATTCCTGCTCTTGATCAGTGGGCAGATGCACTCACCAAGCCACTCTCTCCCAGCAGATTCATGTTTCTAAGAGCCAAACTCAATGTGCTTGAGACTTCCTCAAAGTCTCACCCACCTTGAGTTTGAGGGGGGGGGGAGGGGGAGATTAGAGTATTATACAGAGAGAGTTGCAGTAATTATTAGTGTATCAAGGTAAGTTTTACTTTGTGATTCAGTTAGGGAAGCTGTTAGAACAGTTATGATTCAGTTAGGACAGCTGTGGTTTTGTTATTTCTATTATTTTGTTAAAAGCTGTTATTTCTGTTAGAGCGGTAACTAACATTGGTTAGTTAACTGCCTTAGTTAGGTTATGTGTAATCATATCTGTTCTCTCTATAAATAGAGAAACAGAATCAGTTTGTAACCAACCTTTCATTCTGAATCAATAATAATATCTTTCAGCTTTCTTCTTCTTTTTCTCTCTCAAACTCTATGAGTAATCAACTGCACTCTCAGCTAAGTGAGTTAGTTAGTAGGTTAGTTATTGACAGCTGTCATAACTAACTATCTAAGCCTATATATACCAAGTTGTAACACAAAGATCTGTGGTGCCACTAATATTTTTCACTTCTTATTTCTAAAGTTTTTTCTCTCAAAATATCTTCTACTAGAATTCTATTATCCTAAAAAAGATGCGTTTCTGAATATGGAAATAGTTTTACTTATTTTGGAAATTCAAAAGAATTAGGGTTAGTTTTGTTTAGGTTTTGGTAGAATTGATCTTGAAATAATTATTTTTTGAAAAATTTGATTCTAAAAGAAATGATTTGCATTTGGGAATGATATTCTAATAGTGAGTTTAAAAGAATTGATTTTGCTTGGATGGTAAAGTAGAATCACCTTAGAAGTGATAATATAGGTATGCTTTTTAAAAATTGTCAGTTCCTTGCCTTGAATCAATCATCTTCAATTTGGAAGTTAAAAAAATTCACATTTTTGAAAATCAATTCTATATTCCACAGAATTGATTTTCTTCACCTTGTAAAGGAACCAAATAGCTTTATACTGTTGAATCAATTTTTTATATGTAAAACAAACAGACTTTTAATGTGTAAACTTGTGATGAATTATTTTGTTTGCACCAACCACAAGACTATCTTGATTTAGTTTACTACATTTATGAATGTAGAAATACATTATTGTTAGTTTCTTATAGTTGTGTTATTCTGTTGTCATTTCACTCAATAACTCAGGTAATAAGCACTTGGGGTGCTCAAAACAATATAGACTTCCTTTCATTATCATACACCAGGCACGCTGAAGATGTTCGCCATGTAAGGGTTATTGCTGATGTGTTTAATCTTATTGCTTATGTATTTTGAGTTTCCCTGCTTATATTTTGTGTTTATTACAAGGAGTTCCCTTCTATTATGAAAGCATGTGCAAATCTTGTATTAATGGACAATGTTGCAACTATATCAGTAACTCCAAAAGCATCTGACAAATTCTAGTGGTGCTTATGATGTGTTCTTATCAATTGTTATTCCTAGCTTTCTCTAGACTCAGAAAGCTGAATTGAATGTTCATTTTAATTTCCAAACAATTGAATTGAAGATTCAACTACACAAAATATACTCTTCCCCTTTCTCAACATATGTAAAGGCTAAAGTAATTGATCTGAATGACATTTAACTGCTGAATATTATATAACCAGCCATTTTTTAACAAATTTGTCAGCATAGTAACAGATTAGATTTTAGTTATGGACTTATTGTGTTTTTTTTTTCATAAAGGGTTTTTTGGCTGTTTTCAAAAGAATAGGGGTCTGTATATTGTATAGTAAACGTAAAGTACAGAGGAAGGGAGAGTAATTTACTAATTTGTACAATATTGCTGATTAAGTAAATTGTTTTCTTTATTTTAGTTTTCCTCGAAGCATTTTAAAAAAGTCAGTATTTGTTATCTGGCAGGCTCGTGAGTTTCTCTCTAAACTAGGTAACCTCAAACAGACCCAGATATTTGCAAAGATTGAAAACATAGAGGTGAGAAACTTCAAAATCCTTTTGAACAATATTACAGATAAAAGCTGTAGTTCAAGACTGTTTGGTGTGTATGCTTTATAGTGATTTTGAAATGCATCTTTTTTCTCTAAATTCTCATAGGGGTTGACACATTTTGATGAGATATTGCGAGAAGCGGATGGTATCATCCTCTCACGTGGAAATTTGGGGATAGATCTTCCACCCGAGAAGGTTTTTTGCTTTTAATTCTGGACAGAAGAATCCAATGATATATGATTCATTTACAAGGAGATAATAGTTATTATGGCATTTTTCTGTTTGGCTGTTGTTTTCAGTATGTGTCTGCATATGGCATTTACATCATCCTTTTTTTCTTTTTCCAACATAATATCGAATTTGTTGACTACTCTCCCTGATGGGATCACACATTCTAATTTATTAACAATGGTGGGTGACCCTTTGGATTAATCTTGAATAAGCTTTGATACCATCTTAGAATCTTAGAATGCGAGTTTAGGCCTAACTCAACCCCAAAAGCTAGCTCAAGGGGTGAGGGTTGCCCCTCACTTATATAACAAGTTTACTGTTATCAGTGGGCATGCTTTATTAGCTATGATTTTCTCTCCAAATATTGTCTGTAAACTTTTTCTTTCTAACATGCCAAGAGTAAGTGAAAATTACTTTATGATTAGTGTATAGTTCCAAATAATATGATGTTTTTAATAGTAATGAAAGTATACATAAATTTCCTCTGGTTGATAGGTTAATGAATATAGTTTGTTTTCTTTCTATGTGGTTGATGTACACATGAGGTTATAATAGCAATGTCATGGTATTTGTCATTATAAATTTGTATTTGGGTTAGCTAACTAAGCATTTTTTTTAATGTTTATTTGTGAAGAATCTCCGTATATTGATAGGCTTGCACCAAAGGACAACCTTGAATCCTTAATTCCTTATATTTTTTCCTTGGTTTTGGATGTCCATGCAGTTGACAACATATCTAGGGGCCAATGCCCTGATGCATTCTTTCTGTAGATGATTTATTACTAAAAGGGAATAAATGTTAAATTATAGAGTGGCATTGTGAAGTTTTGTAATGGTATGGTTTTCATTTGGGTGGAAGTAAAATCTAGAATATAGAATGCAAGTTTAACATGACGTGCAGTAGCACTAGATGAATGGTGAAAATTGTGGATCATCATATCTTACCAAAAGTCACCCAGTTTACATATCATGGATCTATCATTCAAAGTGATTGAGAAATAGAGGAAGATTTAAGCCAGAATTCCAGTTTGGTGAATGAAATGGGCGAATGCTTGTGTATGAAAGGTGCCTTCTAAGATAAAAGTAAAACTTTACTGCATGACCATGAGACCTATGATGGTTTTTAGTACTGAATTTTAGGTGGTAAAGTGCTAACAAGAGCATAACTTGGTGTTGCAAATAAGAGAATATTGTGTTGGACAAGTAGTTATACAAGAAAATATTTGGAAAGAATGTATTTGAGATAAGTAGGAGTGGCACAAGTTGAGGAAAAGGCTTAGGAATAGTGCCTAATATTAAGATGGTCTATCTATGTGAGAAGAAAACTATAGAAGCCCAGTAAGAGTGAACCAAATGGATGAGAACCTAATAATTAGAGGAAGAAGACTAAAATACTTTGTGAATTCATTAAAAAAGACTTAGATCTTGTTCTAGTTTCAGAGAACTTTGCAGTAAGGGAAAGACCAGAGTTATCAAGAAAGTTTAGAGAGCGAGAAAGAGAGGAGAGAATTTGAATTTTTTTTTATTGATCAATAATAATCCATAGAAGAGTTTGAGTCTATTTATAGACTCTGAGAAAATCAGAATCAGTTGCATAGCTAGCTGTGTTCTAACTACCTAATGGATTCTAACTGAATCTGTTAAGTAATGCACACAACTCTACATAACTAACTAGAAGTAAACACCTAGAGAGCTGACACATCAAGAGCCACTCGAGTTGAGAAGAATATACACTGACAGATCTAAATTGTTTTTTAGAAGAGTTGGTAATTGATTGAAAAAAAGACGTTTGATTTTACTCAGTGGGAAAATGGATTTGGTGGTTCTTACACTATATCAGGCTTTCATACCATTTCATGGATTAGCTCAAGCTTAAGATCCCAAATGGTGTTAAATCTAATAGTCTTTATTCAATACAATAATTCACTTGAATCATGCATATATCTATATGGATTTGGCAGGTGTTTTTATTTCAAAAAGCAGCTATTTACAAATGTAACATGGCTGGGAAACCTGCTGTTGTCACACGTGTTGTGGATACTATGACCGATAACCTAAGACCTACTCGTGCTGAAGCAACTGATGTTGCCAATGCAGTGTTGGATGGTATGTTTTATTTTCCAGATATATTTTCTTTTTATTATATTGGGTGAGTCTTGTTTTGATTTTGATGGATATTAGAGTAGATGAGTAGAATTACTCCATATTCTGTTGTAATTACAGTTAGCTATGCTAGTTGTGTAAGTTAACTTCAACTAACGTTAGGTTACTTGACTGTTACTATTGTTAGCTGTTATAACTGTTTAGCTCTAGTATAAATACTAGAGATGTAACTGTTTTCAGTTGAGTTGGTTGATATGAAAACTCCATTTTCTGAAATCCGAGATGTTCTCTCTTTCATTTTCTGAAATTCTTTTATGGTATCATAGAGCTTCTGGTTCAATCCTGAGTTTTAATGGCTTCCATAAACAATTCTCAACCTCCTCCTCCCCCTCCACCACCAGATTCCTTAGCTCCAGTGACAAAATCTTCTATTCCGATGCTTGTTCGGACGGTGTCAGTGATTCCGCAGTCGACTTCTTCAATTCAGATGCCAATTCTGACGGTGTTTCCTTCTTCTACTCCAATATTGTTTCCTTCTTCTACTCTGACGGTGATGTCAGTTCCACCAGTTCCACTGTTCACAGCTCCGTTCACAGTGGAATTCATGTCGACGGCCGTTCCTTCGTTGTCTTCGATGGCAGATCCACCGATCTCTTTGATGATGACTCCAGTGGTTGCGACACCACTTCTGTCGTTCCCTGCTTCAACTGCGATTCCGGAAGCTGTGTCATCTTCAGCTTTGCAGCCTTCCTCCTTCGTTGTCTTCGATGGCAGATCCACCGATCTCTTTGATGATGACTCCAGTGGTTGCGACACCACTTCAGTCGTTCCCTGCTTCAACTGCGATTCCGGAAGCTGTGTCATCTTCTGCTTTGAAGCCTTCCTCCTTCTCGCATGCAATCTTTGCGAAACTTGTGAACTTGAACTACTTGCTGTGGTGTCAGCAAGTTGAACCTGTGCTAAACGGTCACCGTCTTTATCATTTTTAGGTGAATCCTGTAATTCCTCCGCAATTCAGAACCCTTGCGGATCAAGATCTTGGAATTTTCTTTCCAGAGTACCTTGCTTGGGAGTCACAGGATCAGCTCTTTTCCTGTCTTCAATCAACGATTTCTCCAGAGGTACTTCCTAGGCTTCTCGGATGTCGCACCTCGTGGCATCTTTGGGATAGACTTCATTCTCATTTCTGTTCCTTGATTCATGCAAAAACTTGTCAATTAAGAACAGAGCTTTGAAGCATGCAATTGCAAAATAAGTCAGTGTCTGAATACTTGCTTCGAATTCAGACCATTGTTGATGCTCTCGGTTCAATTGGAGTCACCATTTTATTTGATGAGCAACTTGATGTTATTATTGAGGGGTTACCAAGGGATTATGACTCTGTTATGTCACTGATTTGCAGTAAGTTTGAACCTCTTTCCATTGATGAGGTTGAAACTTTACGGTTAGTCCATGAAGCTATGCTTGATCGGTTTCAGAAACGTGATTCTCAAATCAGTGTTAATTTGACTCAAGGAGCATCTACTAGCTCTACTGTTAATTTCTCTCAAGGAGCTTCCACTTCCAACAGCAATGCCTATGTTCAAGCAGTTCAAGTACTGCAAAATGTGCCAAGTTCCTCCTGTAGCAGTTCCAGCACTCAGTCTTTTGATGCACAAGCTCACCTCACTCAAGGGAATTATAATCTTAGATTTTTAGAATGTGAGTTTAGGCCTAACTCAACCTCAAAAGCTAGCTCAAGGGGTGAGGGTTGCCCCTCACTTATATACTCTTACTTGGTTAACTTGGGTTTTTCCTAATACACCACCTCACGTCCAACACTTCTTGGGTTTGGTGCGTGGATAACAATGGTGGGTGACCCTTTTGTATAATATTGGATATGCTCTGATACCTTCTTAGATCTTAGAATGTGAGTTTATGCCTAACTCAACCCCAAAAACTAGCTCAAGGGATGAGGGTTGTCCCTCACTTATATACTCTAACTTGGCTTTATTTTTAGCCGATGTGTAACTTGGGTTTTTCCCAATATATAATAATTCCAATAATTCAAACAGTGGGAACAATGCAAATAATGGCAACAGATTTTTTAATTCTGGCCAAGGTGGTCGTAGCTATGGAGGCCGCAATGGAGGAAGAGGCAATGCTGGTAGAGAAGATGGCTGTGGTCGTGGTAGATTTGCAATAGTTCAGTGTCAAGTTTGCCACAAATATGGCCATGAAGCTTCCTATTGTTATTATCGCTATGAATAAAACTATGTCCTTACACAGCCTATGGACTGTGGAAATACACAATTAGTTTCTTCAACACAGCAAGCTGTTAATCAACAATCTTCTGTGCCACAAACTGTAACTCAGACTCAGCAGCCTCCTTCTGCTCAGCAGTGCATGCCTATAATGGCTCCTTTTCCTTGATACTATCCTCAAATGCCATATGTTCACAATGCTGGAATTCAAGCCACTATTTCTCCTCAAGCTCCCCCTCAAGCCAATTTAGCTACTGCTAGTTCAGCACCCTCAAACAGCTGGTATCCAGATTCTGGTGCATCTCATCATGTTATCAATGTTTCCCAAAATATACAGCAGTTGACTCCCTTTAAAGGGCCTGACCAGATAACAATTGGTAATGGGCAGGGCCTTGATATTAACTCCACAGGTCTAACTTCATTTCAATCTCCTTTAAATCCTGTGTTTCCTCTAATTCTTTCCAATTTGCTATTTGTTCCTTCCATTACTAAAAATCTGATTAGTGTGAGTCAGTTTTTTAAGGATAATCTAGTCTATTTTGAATTTCACCCTACCTTCTGTTTGGTGAAATCACAGGTTTCTAAAGAGGTTCTCCTCAAGGGCTTGGTGGGACTAGATGGTCTTTACCAATTTCCTAACTTGCTTCAACTTCCCAAGTCAAAGTCCTCTGTTAATACCATTGTTTGCTCTACTTCTAGTTCTGAAACTGTAACTAGTTCCACAAATAATACTTCTGTTGGCAGTTCTGCCCCTTGTGCAGTTTCTTCTTTTGCCACTTGCAATGCTAGACTAGGTCATTCTAATGCAGATGTTATGAAAATTGTATCAAACATTTGTAAAATTCCATCAATCAATAAAACTATTTCAGAATTCTGTTCTCATTGCTGTGTTGGCAAGTCACATAGACTGCCTTCTTCTCCTTCATTACCTGTCTATTCTACTCCTTTTGAACTTGTTTTCACAGATCTGTGGGGTCATGCACCTTTTTTATCCAATTCTGATTATAGTTATTATGTTATATTTGTTGATGCTAATACAAGATTTACATGGATCTACTTATTGAAAAATAAATCTGAAACACTGGATGTGTTTAAGCATTTCAAATCTATGGTAAATACTCAGTTCAACTTTCCCATAAAGGCTGTACAATCTGACTAGGGTGGAGAGTTTAGACCTTTTACAAAGTTTTTGAATGAAGAGGGTATTCAACACAGGTTAATCTGTTCTCACACTCATCATCAGAATGGTGTGATAGAAAGGAAGCCCAGACACATAGTTGATTTGGGTTTAACCTTGCTGTCCAAGGCTGCTATGCCTCTCCATTAATGGGATCATGCTTTTCTCACACTGGAGTGTACTTAATTAACTGGCTTCCATCTAAATCCATCCAGAATGACTTTCCAGAAGCTGTTTCACACTTTCACAAAACTCCAGCTTACGCCTTTCTCAGAATCTTTGGCTGTGCTTGCTTTCCTCTCCTAAGACCCTGCAACTCTCATAAGTTTCAATACAGTGTGTCTTTTTGGGCTACTTTTACCCGCATATGGGCTATAAATGTTTAGCTTCAGATGGCAGAATTTACATAAGGATGCTTTGTTTAATGAGTCAAAGTATCTCTACCCTACTCTTTTCCCTTCAAAACCTACTACTATTCCCCTAACTGTTTACCCACTGTTCCAGCTGCTGTTGCTGACTCACCATCTTTAGTATCTACTCCTATTTTACAACTGTACTCTTCTTATCATCCCACACCAGAACCTACAATTGACACTTCTGCTTCTGTTTCACAGCTGCAGTTTCCTGCACCTGAGCCTATACCTGAGCCTGTTAGTCCCTCCACCATTAATACCAACTCTCAAATTTCCCCACCCTCACCTTGCTATGATATTTTATCACCCACTGTCCCACTTCAAGCCTCTGCTGTCCCATCTCAAACTTCTTTGTCTACCAGAAAACATACACTCTATGTGTACAAAGGCCAAATCTGGAATTGTAAAACCCAGACTTAACCCTACATTTCCTTTGACTCATGCTGAACCTAAGTCTGTTAAATCTGCCATCTCAAACCCTACCTGGTATGAAGCAATGAAATCTGAATATGATGCTTTAATCAAGCTTTGTACTTGGACTCTAGTTGAATTACCTTCTCACAAAATGGCCATTGGCTGCAAGTGGGTCTTTAGACTAAAACAATCCAGATGGATCTGTCAAAAAATATAAGGCAATGGTGGTTGCAAAGGGTTTTCGTCAAAGACTTGGACATGACTATAATGAAACATTTTTCCCAGTTCTTAAGCCTGTCGCTGTAAGGATTCTTCTTACCCTTGCTATTTTAAATAACTGGCCTCTCCAACAGCTAGATGTCAACAATGCTTTCCTCAATGGGCTGCTGGAAGAGGAAGTTTACATGCAGCAACCATCTGGTTTTGAACAATCTAGCAAACAACTGGTTTGCAGATTGAACAAGGCAATTTACGGGCTTAAACAAACACCTAGGGCCTGGTATGATAAACTTAAGCATACCTTGCTGCTGTTTCACTTCACCCCTAGCAAGTGAGATCCCTCCTTATTTGTTTACTCTAAGGCAGCTTCTAGGCTGTACATCTTAATTTATGTGGATGATATTATAATCAAAGGAAATGATTCTAAACTGATTCAGCTAAACACTGTATTTTCCTTAAAGGATCTTGGAGATCTTGATTACTTTCTAGGGATTGAGGTCTCTCATCATCTTGATGGGTCTGTTACTCTCACTCAATCCAAGTATCTTCGGGATCTTCTAGCAAAGACAAGGATGGATGAGGCTAATCCTATTGCTTCTCCTATGGTTGCAGGTTGCAAACTCTCTAAATCTGGTTCAGAAAGATTTTCAGATCTTACTCTTTACAAATCTTTTTTTTTTTTTTTTTATCAGCAAAGATAAATTATATATATAAATAATCAAGTACCAGAGGTACAATGAATACAAGTAGTTAAATTTCCAGACAGATGGTTCCAGAATCAGACTATAATCAATCTCGACAGGAACCAATAGCTGGGTGGATACATTGTTAAAGTGCTACCCCTTTCTGAACTTACTACCCCATCCTAATAAACAAAAGCCGCTGGCATGTTATACGACCAATGGCTGTAGGGGAGAGCGAAATCCTTCAACCACGTCCATAGTGTAAATATAGCATCGTCCATCACCTTGTTGCCATCAAAAGTTTGGTTTGAAAAGATTATATTGTTCCTGTGTTGCCACACTGCCCATGTAAGGGCCAGCCACCAACACCTCCATTTGATATCCCTAATACCCTTGGCCAAACAATTCACATGTTGGGAGAAATGCTGCCTAGGGTTCTGTCGCAGAGGAAAAATAAGTGTGCTTCATTTTCCTCTGAGTTCCTGCAAAAGGGACATAATGTATCAATGATTGTCACCTGCCTCCTAATCAAATTCTTTTTTGATGGCAATCTTTCTTTAAGTAATCTCCATGCAAAAACCGCAAATTTAGGTGGGATCCTTAGCTTCCATAACTCTTCAAACACCTTCACATCGTCCCCTTCGAAGTCCTCTCCTCTCAACACATCATAGGCACTTCTAACTGAATACTGTCCACTCGGGTGTGGCTTCCAAATCCAAGCATCCCTTCTGTGAGGTTGAATAATGTCTCCATTCACATCATTAAGGAAACAATCAGCCATGACAAGCTCACTCTCGAACAAATTTCTTCTCCATTCGAATTTCCACTCCCAACCATTAACCTCCTGGACTCCCATCTCCTGAATTGTCTGATTGTGTTGGCATGAAATTAGATACAACCTAGGATATTTTGTAAATAGTGTTGTGTCACCATCAAGTCACCTGTCCTCCCAAAATCTTGTCACCACTCCCCACCTTCCATACTATTCCTCCCTGTAAAGTGGTCTCATATTGCGGATTGTGGATAGCCAATTTTAGATCTCTCCACCATAACGAAGCATGACTATCATTTGATGTTTCATCAAGGCCCCTCCATCCTCCATACTTTGATTCCAAAACCCTTGCCCATTGCTCTCCACCATGATTGAATAGGTTCAACTTTCATTTGGTAAGCAATGCAAGATTGAAACTGTTGATGTCCTTGATTCCTAGCCCTTCTTTGTCTTTAGGGAGGCACACTGTCTCCCACTTGACCCAAGCAATCTTGTGTTGGTCGGCTTCTCCCCCCCCAAAGAAATCTCCTTTGTATGCATACCAACTTGTCCACCACCCTTCTAGGAGCCCTGAAAAATGATAAAAAATAAATTTGAATAGAGGTTAGGATTGAATGAATAAGAGTGACTCTCCCCCCAAAAGATATGTCTCTGTTTCCATTTTGCTAGTTTTCTCTCACACTTATGGATGATTGGATCCCACAACTGACTTCTCCTTGGGTTTGCCCCAATGGGAATCCCCAAATATACAAAAGGAATGGCCAACAAACTACAATTCAAGTAATTTGCTGCGTTTTGCTTCCACGATTCCGGCATGCCAATTGCACCAAAGCTGCTTTTTGCAAAGTTGATTTTAAGGCCTGACACCATTTCAAATGTCCTTAAGATGGCTTTGATTGCTACAATATTCTCCATTGACGCCTCACCGAAAAAGATGGTATCATCCGCATACTGTAGGATGGAAACACTTTGTCTCTCCCAACTGCAAAGCCTGTATATAGTTTCTTATTGATAGCTTCCCTCATCAATCTGCTTAGACCTTCAGCTACAATATTGAAAAGAAAAGGTGCCAGTGGATCTCCTTGCCTTAGCCCTCTTTGGGGGTGAACTCTGCCGATGGACTTCAGTTCATCAGAATCAAAATGGGCGCAGATGATAAGCAGCCTTCAATCCATTCGATCCATCTAGGACAAAAACCCATCCTTCTCATCATATAGAATAAAAAATTCCATGAAACTGAGTCATATGCCTTCTCATAGTCTACTTTGAAAACAAGGCATGGCATCTGCTTTCTCTTAGCCTCCTCCACCACCTCATTCGCTACTAGCACTCCATGTAATAAGTGTCCACCTTCTATGAACGCTGATTGTCTTCCATCTATAATAGACGGCATCACCATCTTTAATCTTTTGGCCAACAACTTGCTGACGATCTTGTATGCACAACCTATTAATGAAATAGGTCTGTAATCTGATAGTCCTTGCGGATCAGATACCTTTGGGATTAAGGCTATGAACGACGCATTACAGCCCTTCGGGAAGATCCCATTCACATAGAACTCATCTAGGAAACGAAGGATGTCAGACTTGAGGGTATGCCAGAACTTCTTAATGAACTTGAAGTTGAGACCATCTGGACCCGGACTTTTCTCACTTCTGCACTCCCAAACCGACTCTTTTACCTCCTCCTCCTTAAATCTTGCTACCAATGACTCATTCTGATAATGGTTAATTTCCTAGAACCGTACTCCATCAAGTGTTGGTCTGAAAGGCTTTGGCTCTTGAAATCTTTGTAGAAAGAACACTCTAACTGCCTCTTTCACCTTATGGGGTTCGTCAACCCAAGATCCTTCAATCATTATTCCCTTCAGTTGACTGCTTCTATAAGACACATTATTGATCATGAGGTGAAAATACCTCGAGTTACAATCCCCCTCCTTAATCCATCTTGTTCTTGCTTTTTGCCTTAGAAAGGACTCATGTGAGTGGGCAGCCACCCACAGTTTTTCCTGTAGCTGCTTTCTGAAGATTACCTCCTGGGGTGATAATTGCCTATCCATTGTCAGCCCTTCAAGATTGCTTAACTCATTCTGGATCTGCTTTACCTTCTTATATGTGTCCCCATAATTCTCCTTATTCCATATCTTCAATCTGTTTTTGAGTCGTTTTATTTTTTCTTTGAGAACATAGCCCCCCCATCCACTTTGTTGGGTAGATGACTAACAATCATGCACAGCTCTTGTAAAGGAACTGTCTAGAAGCCAAGAATCCAGAACCCTAAAAGGTTTGGGTCCCCAATCAATAACTTTCGACCTAAGGATAATCGGACAATGATCTGAGAAGTTTCTGTCCAAGGTGCATTGCGTGGTTGCAGGCCATTTGGTGATCCACTCAGGTGACACTAGAAATCTATCAAGCTTGCTTTTGGCTGACCCATCCGGTCTATACCAAGTGAACTTCCTTCCCATTCATGGTGCATCCTCTACCTCCAAATCTTCAATCCACTCGTTAAACTCCTTTATGCTATTATCTGCCTCTCCTCTTTGACATCTGCCGATCCTTTCTGAAGGGTTTCTAACATTGTTGAAATCCCCCAAAATGCACCATAGTCCTCCATTATGAGAATTTTTCAACTGCTTTATGTTCTCCCATAGACTTCTCTTGCTCTGAACATCACAAGGTGAATAAATGTTTACAATATGCACCTGTTGAGCCTCCTTAAGCCATTGACCTACCAATAAGATGAAGCCACTGCCTATGACTTTGCTGTGCACTTTGAAATCTTCTTCACTCCATAAACACAATAACCCGCCTGCTATGTTTGCTGCGGGCTGCAATTCCCATCCTACCTCCGAGTCCCCCCACAAAGCTTGGCACACACTCTTGTCAATGTTTTCTGTTTTAGTCTCTTGAATACACAACAAATCGATTTTTTCTTTCCGGACCATTCTCCTAATTGCAGCCCATTTTACCCCTCTCCCTAAGTCCCTTACATTGTTGAAAATAATATTCATGGGTCTTGTATTCTTGCACCCAATCTCTCTGCCTCCTTCAAATCCTTTTCCTCCATTTCCTCAATTCTGTTGATTAGCCTCTGTTGGTCTATTTCACATGTCATCCCCATCACTTTAGCCATGTTTCCGATAGCTTCTGCTTCCATTAACTGAGAAGTGAAAAGTTTGGCTTTTTGTGTGTCCTGCGTAACTGGTGTATCTATTTTTTGGCCTAAGTTCCCACTGTTCGGAGAAGCTCCTTTATCATTCTCTGCCATTTGTTGCTGTAGTGTGTTGATGGGAATGTTTTTTTCTTTTAGACAGCCTTCTAAAATTTGCCTTTGATGCCACCTTGTTCGTGAATAAAATTAAAAATTGTTGCTGGGGGCGAAATCTATTTTTTGTGGGCTGTTTCCGCACATGGGCTTATTAGCAGTGGGGGTGTCGATAGAAACTCCAAGCCCATTACATCCCACTTCAGTTTCCAGCTGGCATTCACGTGCCACTTTTCCCATTGAAATGAAACTCCCTTCCACGGCACCTACACTGTTAATTTCTGGATTTCCCCTTTTGTGCTCCTTTGCTTCCTCCTCAGGTTTGTCAAAAACTCCCACCTGCTCCCCATCCTTCTTTTGGTTTCGTTCAACTTGCGAGTGTTGCCCTCCTTCCAATAGCTCATGTCGTTCCACGTGGCAGACATTGATGGCAGCACAGGTATCCGTTATGCGTAGTGTCGGGCAGAGAGGCTTTGTCTGTTGGACTAAGGGAATGTCTAGTGGTCCGTTGTCGTCAGGTTGACCGTTGGTTAAAGCGACATTGTGGGCCTTCGTCGCCGACAGATTCAGTCCGTCGCAGGTCCCTATTGTGTCGGCACTTGGTGGCCGTCGTAGCTCAATCGCTTTCCCGTGACCGCTCGTTCCTTGCGTCTCGTCATCGGTGAAAGCGCCCCCGGTGTCCTTTATCGGCGTTCCCAAACAGTTGTCGTCGGAGTCTATTTCCTCCGACAACCACATCTCCCTCTGTCGCCAGCAGTTACACTTTTCAGGGCCTCAACTAAGTTCCTCCACTACCTGCACTTGGTATGCTTCCCCCCCAATGTCGACACTTACAGTGTGATGGATGGCGGGGCTCCACGGCGTACGGATGAGCACCCTAGCACGGTCCACCCTTCTAACGTCCTCTATATTGTCATCAACATCCAGCAGGTCCCCTATTGCGGTCACAATCTGCTGGATGTACTTCTTATCCCAGGCTACAAGTGGAATGCCCCAGCACTGTACCCAAGTTAATCTATGCCCCGTTCTTAGGCTCGGGTGCCATTTTTCCAGCGAGTAGAACATGGAGTCTTCTTCCTCCATTATCTCGTTCACCATGCATTTAGCTGTATCGTCCGTAAGCCCGAGTAGAAGCACCATGTTGTCCCCCATGTACTTTGGGGTTATTTCTACACCAAAGCCCCACCGTGGGTCTTCTTCAAGTCTATCGTACCAGCTCAAGTCTTTCAGTCGCCCAACCCATGCTTGTCTAAACCACTGCTTGTCATGCAGAGGAATATTGAGGAGTAACGATGATCGTGACTCGACTCGCTTGGTAGCCTCCTTGTGTAAAACCTTCGGTTGACCAGCATTGTACTTGTCTCTCGCTACTACCGCCGCATACAAGGTCAAGCCCCTTGTTGCTTGATGCTGTCCTCGATGTGGTGCTTCTTTTGGCTGCTTCCCCTCATGCCCGAATGGTATTGATGGTGTCACTGTCTTCATTGCCGTGTCTCTCCCATATTTAGGTATGTTCACGTACAACTTCAAGCCTCCGATGACAATCTGGTCCAGTTGCCTCGCTAACTTATGCGCATCGTTCACTCCCTTGAATCTAGCGAAACCATATCTCCTACCATTCCTGTTTTTCTTCTTTGAGATAAAGATCTCCCTCAAATCACCCCACTTCCTGAAACTTTGCCACATGTCCTGTTCTGTGATGTCGACTGGAAATCTTGTGAAGTAGAAGGACGAAACATCCTTCTTGTCCCTCCAATTTTCCCGTTTGTAGTTTTGTTGTTGACCATCCCTGCTGCCGGAGTATGTCCGTCGAGGATCCACATGTAAGCTCACTCTATCTCTCACTGTTGTCCTACCTCTGATCCTAACTCTCTCCCACCCCGTGTTTCTCTCTCTACTCATTCTCTCTCTTTTTCTGTCATTAGAACAAGTACTCTTTACAGATCTGTAGTTGGGGCCCTGCAGTATGCCACTATAATACGACCAGAAATCTGTTTCTCTGTAAATAAGGTGTGCCAATATGTCTAACCCTTCAGAGCAGTATTGGCAAGCTGTCAAGAGAATCCTCAGATATTTGAATGCGACTCTAACTCTGGGATTAAGGTTGCAGCCTTCTAAATCTTCCAATTTTTCTGTCCAAGCATACTGTGATGCTGAGGGCTTCAGACCCAGATGACAGGCGATCAACTTCAGGAGCAGCAATATTTTTGGGACCTAATCTAGTGTCTTGGTAGTCTAAAAAGCAGAAAGTTGTGGCTAGATCTAGTATAGAAGCCTGGCTCTTGCTTCTGCTGAAGTGACTTGGATTTAGACTTTGTTGTCTGAATTACAATTCAGACACACACCAGTGGTCTTTTGTGATAACATGAGCACAGCGGCTTTGGCTCACAACCCAGTTCTACACTCCAGAACCAAGCATATGGAACTGGACTTGTTTTTTGTTAGAGAAAAGGTTATGGAGAAGAGTCTTCAAGTTATTCATGTCCCTACTGATGACCAATATGCTGACATCCTCACCAAATCTCTGTCTCCTTCCAACTTTACTGTTTTCAGAGACAAGCTCAGAGTTGTTGACAGAACTTTGGTCAACCCCTCATGAGCTTGCCACAGGGGGGGTAATTAGAGTAGATGAGTAGAATTACTCCCTATTTTGTTGTAATTACAGTTTAGCTATGTTAGTTGTGTGAGTTAACTTCAACTAACCTTAGGTTAGTTGACAGTTACTATTATTGGCTGTTATAACTGTTTAAATACTAGAGATGTTTGTGTTTTCAGTTGAGTTAGTTGATATGAAAACTCCATTTTATGAAATCTGAGATTTTCTCTCTTTCATTTTCTGAAATCCTTTTAATGGATTTATGCATTATCTTGACACTTGCATTGGATGCACTCCACGTTTCTATTTATTAATACTCCTTCAATTTTATGGTGTTTATCCAAGGTTGCATCATCTCTAATTTTTATTTTTTTTCCATTTTTGATGGATTTATGCATTATCTAGACAATAGCTTTGAATCACTACATGTTTCTATTTATTTATCAATACTCCTTTTTTTATGGTGTTTATCCATCGTTGTATCATCTCTAATTTCTTTTTTCTTCTTATTTTCATTTTGTTGGTTTAGGCAGTGATGCAATTGTTCTTGGGGCAGAAACTTTGCGGGGGTTATACCCTGTAGAGACTATTTCCACTGTTGGAAAAATTTGTGCTGAGGTAGGAAGTAGAATGTATTTTTTTTAACCAATCACTACGTTTGGCCACAAACACATTGAATGTGTGAATGCTTTCTAGGGTACTAGGCAGACATTTTCATAACCAGATGCTCTTTACAGGCAGAGAAAGTTTATAATCAAGATTTGTATTTCAAGAAGGCTGTCAAATTTGTTGGAGAGCCGATGACTCATTTGGAATCAATAGCTTCCTCTGCGGTAATGTTGTCTTTTCCACTAAATTTTAGTTGGGGTTGTTTAAATTTTTTCCCACAGCCATTACACTATTCACTCGCTTATAGAAATTTGTGCTTAGTAAAACACATATTTGGGAATAATTTCCTTGTGTCAACATGTAGGTACGGGCAGCCATCAAGGTTAAGGCTTCTGTTATTATTTGCTTTACTTCATCTGGCAGGGCTGCAAGGTTTCATTTCTCCTTTTATTATTTTGAGAATTTTCTAATGCTTTGGTCATCAATGCAAATGTTTATGCATATCTTGTTTATTAATAATTAAGCTATTATGTTAATACCTTCTCAGTTCATGTTGGGTTGAGTTGACAGTTGCATTTTATTTTGTTGCACTTTTAATGTCTTCCTAACAAATCATTTGAGTTATCTGTTGTGTAAATGTGTAGGTTGATTGCTAAGTACCGTCCAACCATGCCTGTGATATCCGTTGTCATTCCTCAACTAAAGACAAATCAACTTCGATGGACTTTCACTGGAGCTTTTGAGGTATTTAATGAACAACTTGACTTGAGTTGTTTCAGGAATATTCTGATTGAGCCCAACTCATAGATCAACAAATTAGGATTCTGTTATCATAGCTTATCTTTAGAATTTATCTTTTTTATTCATTTTTTTTAATCTTTTAGGGAGTTAGTTGAGGGAGAGAATAATAAATATAAGGACAGTTTGTGAGGGAGAGGCACTTTTGGTGATTTTCTCTTGAATGTTGCCAAGCTTGTGCTCCGGGAGAAGGGGACAGTAGATTAATATGCCAATCTCTTTTCTATTTGAAATAATAATACCCAATCATTCTCGGGCACCCATCATATTCAAATGAATCCTGAGGCTGGTCTGTTTTAAGTCAGAGTCAGCATGATTAGGTTCCTTGAGTCAGCCCAGTCTTTTTTGGCACCAGAATAATTTATTGAAACTGTGCTTTTTATATATTATTCTGTAATGGAGCTTGATAATTAAGCCTGACTGAATTAGCTCCTCTTAGACTACTGACTAAAATTATTCGAATTTTTTCCCAATTGTGTCAGCTTCTTGTACCATTGATAACTTTAGTTTTAGATACAGTAGAATAATGATTTTATGACCAAGCTATCAATTCTTATGTGTTCTATGTTAACTTAGACTTTTGTACATTGGTTAATTTCTCTTTGAAGCACTACGGTGAACCTTCCTTTTGGTTTATCCTCTAATCATACAAGCAATGCCTCGAAACCTTGTCGATAATCCTTAGCACATAAAACTTTGCTCGTTAGCCATTATATAAATGTAATTAAACTTGATTTGATAGGGAAAATGGAGGAAAAATGCTATTAATCTGTGATTATAAACTTTCTTTAACCTGACTGTTAGTTTTTATTCTTTTCTTCACTTGTATTATAACATTTTTAATTGAAACTAATGTGTTCTTGCTGTTTTCTTTTATGATTCTATGACAGGCAAGGCAATCACTTATTGTGAGAGGTCTTTTCCCTATGCTTGCAGATCCACGACATCCAGTAAGAATTATTTGACGTCAATTGATTTAGTTATGTAAAATGGGGAATGGGAAGAAATGGAAGATCTCAAAACCTCAAATTCTTATTCTACATATCTAATATTTAAATATTAAAACTGAATGTGCCTTACATAATGCAAAACAATTAAAAGATTCTACTATCAAACTTAACAAAGTCCAATTTCAGAATAACAAGTAAAATACAAGTCTAGTTGAAAGTAGGATATTCCAAGGCCTAAACATCTAATTGCTAATTTCGAAACTAACACCGTTTACACCCTAAATCTGAATTATGATTAGCTGTTATTTCCAGATTGAAAGTTATCTGTCTTTTTATTTCCCTCATCACAAGCAATTCTAGAATTATGATCTAGGGGTGTCACTTTCGTTTGGATTTGAATATTCCTTTATTCCATGCATTTTGGGGTCAGCCACTACAAAACTATAAAAGTGAAGTTTATTTGCGGTCATGCTCTTGTTAACATGTAAGCATGTCTTTTTGGTGCAGGCTGAGTCTAAAAGTGCAACAAATGAATCAATTTTGAAGGTTGCTTTAGACCATGGCAAGGCTTTTGGTATCATAAAGGCACATGATCGAGTTGTTGTATGCCAGAAAGTTGGTGACTCCTCAGTTGTGAAGATTATTGAGCTTGACGAATAGAACTTGATTCATTTTCAAGTTTGCGTTATAATATGTCTTCTTTGTATTAGTATTTTCTGTTGTATGCTTTAATAATAAAAACACTTCAAAATAATGTGTATCACATTGGAAGAAATGCTTTTGGGGAATGGATATCATTCATTGCCAGCATGCCAACTGTTGTTTATAATATAACACCATTGAATCCTTTTATCAATACATATGCAAGTTAATTTCCAGTGGATACATATGTAGTATAGATTGTTCGACTGAAGTATCTATCTACTTCCACTTAAAATGTTTATCGCTGTCTTGCCACTATAATTTCATAAGAAATCATACCTGAAGATTTTAAAATTTGCAAAGAACTAGTTATCCACGATAGATTTACATGAAAATCCACATGCAAATCTCCATATAATGACATTTCTAGTAGTGGAGCCAAACATCTCTTGGTGACACAATCAACTTCCCTCACCTATCATGTTCAATGTTTGGGAGTTGTAGACTAACCCAACCAAGTAACATTTGAGTATCGAGTAATTCGAAGATGAGGAGTTGGTTTGCCCCCTTTTCTCCCTATACCATCATCTTGTGTTAGATATTAATCTAGTGTAGGCCAACCTAGATCCCTTACTTGGGACTAGAGCCATCAAAATGGCCCTAGGCTCTAGGGTAAGTCCATTTGACCCTCCATAATGGCCCTAGCAGGCCTTAGCCCCCTAATGAGGGGTTCTATAGGGCCCTAACCCATACAACTCCGCTTAATATGAGGATAAGGTTATGGTTAGCTCATTGGTCATGCTATTTTAAAGTGATTTTTTTCAATTGTCCAAAAAATTATTTTTAAATTAGTTGGTTAGGGTTAATTTTGGCCCACCTTGTCCAAGGTTATTTTTAGTTGACTTCGACCTAGGCTATCTTCGGATAACCTCAATGGGAAATTTTTGGATCTATCTTGCCTAAGGTTATTTTCGGTTGACCTCAGTTGAGGTATTTTTGACTGACCTTCATCAAGGCATTTTGGTTGACCTCAGTAGGACTATTTTTTTACCAACCTATGGTAGGGTTATTTTCAGTCGACCTCGACCAAGGTTGTTTTTGGTCAACCTTAAGCAAGGGTTATTTTTTACCAACCAAGGCCAAGATTTTTTTATGTTGACACAAGCCAAGGCTATTTACGACCAACCTTGACCAAACCTGTTTTTGGTAGACCTTGGCGCCCCTCTTTTCAGGTAACCTCGACTATGGTTGTTCTTGGTTTTTCTCCGCCAAGGTTAATTTTGGCCAACCTCGATGACGCTCTTTTTGATTGACCTCATGTAAGGTTAATTTTCAGTTGATCTCAATTAGGGTTAATTTTATCTGATCTCGGCCAAACTAAATTCAATCGACCTTAACTAGGGTTAATTTTTGGCCTGCCTTGGTAGGTTTAATTTACGGTCGATCTCGGCCAAGCTTAATTTTTGTCGACCTTGACCAAATTTATTTTTGTTCATCCTCGGCCAGAGTTATTTTCGGCTGACCTCGACCAGGGCTATTTTTGGATGACATTGGTCAGAGCAGTTTTTGGTCGACCTTGGGCAAAGCTGTTTTCACCCAACCTCAGCCAAGACTGTTTTTGGCTGACATCGGTTAGGATTGTTTTTGATTGACCTCTGCCAGACTGTTTTTGTCAACCTTGACAAGGGTTAATTTTTAGTTGATCTCGGCTAGGGTTAATTTCAATCGACCTCGGTCACATATTTTTGGTCGAACTCGAGTAAGGTTAATTTTCGACCAACCTTGGGTAGGGTTAACTTTTGGCCGACGTTGACTAGGGATGTTTTCGGTTGAACTCGACTAGGGCTATTTTCTGTCGACCTCAGTTAGGGTTATTTTTTTGCCAACCTCGACAATGATTGTTTTCGACCTAACTTGGTCGGCTTGTGTTTTGGCTGATCTTGACTAGGTTATTTTCAACCGACCTCAGTTAATGTTAATTTCAGCCAACCTTAGTTGGAGTTCTTTTTGACCAACCTTGACCAAGATTGTTTTAGGCTGATGTTAGTTAAGGTTGTATTTAGTCGATCTCGACTGGGGCTATTTTAGGCCAATGTAACACCCCATTTTTTGTAAAATAAATAACAAGAGTTTTATTTTAAAATTAATAGGATTTTTAGAAACTAAATAAATGAGAGGAAAGGGTTTGTTAGACAAGTGGCCTCAAATATCTTAAGAAAGGGGGGGGGGGTTGAATTAAGATATCCCAAATTACTTTCCCCAATTAAAAATTTATTTCACTTTCTTTTCAAGTTATAGATTCCCTTAACAATAAACTTCTTAAATATTAATTCAAATAAAACAATTTGAATATGAATGTAAAGCAATAATAAACAAAGGAGATTAAGGGAAGAGAAAGTGTAAACTCAGATTTATACTGGTTCGGCCACACCCTTGTGCCTACGTCCAGTCCCCAAGCAACCCTCTTGAGAGTTCCACTATCTTGTAAATTCTTTTTACAAGTTCTAAACACACAAGGACAATCCTTCCTTTGTGTTTAGAATTCCTTTACAACAAGAGACCCACAGTCTCTTAATTCCTTAGAGAATGAGTAGAAGAAGAAGAATGAATCTCTCTAGAAAGAGATAGATTTTTACAGATTGAGCGCTCAAATAATTCCTTAATGAATTGCAATTGAATTGGCCAAGGAATTCTTAAGAGGATAAAATGAATTTTGCTCTCTGAGAGGATAAACACTTTTTGTTCTGAAAAACTCTGTCAAAACCGTGTCTCAAGTCACACATATATAGACCTTATGAAAGCCATTCAATAACCACATGAAAGGATGTGACTGATGAGAATGTTTTCTGAAAAACTCCTCTGGTAATCGATTACAATAAGTGTGTAATCGATTACACTCTTTAAAATTTGAATTAAAACGTTCAGAAACTGCTGGTAATCGATTACCATATATGTGTAATCGATTACACAGTGCAAATTTTGAATTCAAATTTTAATAGCTGTTGTAAATCAGTTTTGGCCACTGGTAATCGATTACATCCTCTTGGTAATCGATTACCAGAGTAAATTTGTTGAAAAACACTTTTTAGCTTAAAATTCTTGGCCAAACCTTTTGCTAATCCAATTGGATTTCCCTTCCATTTTAATATCCTTTCTAAGACTCTATAGACTGTCTTGATCATCCATCTTGATTAACTCTAATTGCTTTGTCTTGAGTAAATCTTTGAGAAGCATATGATTCATGTAATCCTTTGGCATCATCAAAACTTTCAGCTTGATCCTTTGTCTACAATCTCCCCCTTTTTGATGATGACAATACCTGAAATCAAGACAAGCTATATACAAGATGATAGCACGTTCACACAACCCTTACTCCCCCTATCTTTTGGCATGTATGCCTATTTTTTTTTTTTAACGATAAATTTCTAAATTTCTAATTGATTTCTAATTAATTTCTAACCCATGTTCTCTCCCAAGTTCTCTCCCCCTTTGGCAACATCAAAAAGAACTAGAGCAAGGCAATCAATAGCCAAACATTAACCCAAAGAATATCCAAACAAAGCCAACCATTAAACCAAAATAAATCCATACATAGTCATAATCAACAAAAGCAATGTCTAGAAATATAATTATAGTGCTAGATTACGATAACTAGAGCAATAAAAAGCCAAATACACAGCGTTAAAACAAAGTACTAATAATAATACTTAACCACTAATAATACTTAGTCGTAATAAGAACATATAAGCTAAGAGGATGATGGAGGCGGTGGTGGTGGATCAAAGCAAGTACCGATGAAGGAGACATCTTCTTCAACTTTGGTGATCCTTGATTCCATGGCATCAAACCGCATGTCGACTTGCAATTCCATATTATCAAACTTGTCACCAACAAAAGATTGAAGACCATCGAACTTTTCCAAAAGCTTTCGAAGAAGAGAGGAATTATCTTCAACTGGTTGGTTGCCTTCATCATCAGTGGGTGGAGCACCCTTTTTGACCCAAGAGCCATCATGCTCTTTGCGGTAACCAAAAGAAGCAATCACAGCAGCACCAATTAAAAAGGATCTCTTGATTGGAACGTAAGGTTCAGAATCAAGAGGAATTTGAAAATGGCGGAAAAAGAGAGTGACAAGCTGTGGATATGGTAGTGGAGCATTTAATCGCAATGCCTTATGCATGCGATATCTGACTAAGTGTGCCCAGTCAAGTTGACGCCCTGTATGAAAGGCCCACATGATAATTAGATCTTCCTCAGAAACCTGGGCAAGGTTGGAAGACCGTGGAAGCAAAATGCGCACAATTAAATAGTGAAGGATGCGGCTTTCAAAAGCCAATGACCCGACAAGAAGACGTCCGGTCATATCCGCATTGTTGGTGCAAACCAACTGGCGGGCATCATGGGCAGAGAAATCAAATTTCCAGTCGTCATTCAGTGTGCCTTCAAATGGTACACCGTCACTGGGTAATTTGGTTAAGTCATAGAAAAGGGATTGGTCAATGACCATTTTTATCCCAAAAATTTCAGAAATCAGAGTGCTGTCCTGAATTTCAAGATTACAATAAAAAGATTTAACCAATTCAGGATAAATAGGCAATTGTAATGACATAAATGGTAGAAGACCTAAGTTCTGAAAGGCTTGAATGCAATCAAAGGTTTCAGTAGAAAAGAATTCCATATCAATAAACTTAGGATCGATAATGGAACGAGATGAGAAAAGATTGGAGTACCGTTTCTGCTGTTCGTCGGAAGAAAACACTAGGGAAGAGGACAATGAGGGTGGAATTGGTGCTGTGGATGCGCTAGTGGCTCTGGAACGATGAGCTCTTGAAGCCGAAGCGGAGGCGGAAGAACCCTTTCGTTTCTTTGACGATTCTGCCATTTGAAGGAGTTTTTGTAGATTTTAATCGGTGAAATCAAAAGAGAAATGAAAAAGAAGAAGATCGCAATTTACGGGAGTTGATTTGATGGAGAAATGAGTGAGATACGAAGGTTTGGAGGTTTAGGAATGGAGGAACGTCGTAAGAGAAAGGGGGCTGCGCAGGGATTTCTGGAAAATGTGATATTTATAGAGTAGGACGCGTGGTAATCGATTACAAGTAATGGTAATCGATTACAAGTAATGGTAATCGATTATAGGAGAAGGCAGCCTACTGGTAATCGATAACATGAATACTGTAATCGATTACAGGCTATCTGTTCTAGTGTAATCGATTACAGTATTCATGTAATCGATTACCAGAACAAAAAAATAGCCTTTTTCTAAAAGAAAACTTATTTCTAAGTCTAAAAACTTATACTATCTTAATAATTAATTATACTAACAAAAAGTAAAGTAAATTAAACAACACAAGTGTTATTCTTAATCAAAACACAATCAATCATTCATAAAAACAAGAATTCAAACAAGATTAAACAAACAAAATAATCTACAATCAATAAGTAAGAGTAAATCAACCAATCAATCAATCAATCATCCAATCAATTCCTATTTTTCTAAATCTCTTACGTCTAAGAGACCTAACTCTCTTCTAATAGAGAAGAACACTTCCTTGGGGAGAGGTTTTGTGAAAATATCAGCAAGTTGATTCTTAGTATCAACAAACTCTAATACACAATCTCCCTTTAGGACATGATCTCTAAGAAAGTGGTGTCTAATCTCTATATGTTTAGTTCTAGAGTGTTGAACTGGGTTTTTGGATAGATTTATGGCACTAGTATTATCACAATTAATAGGTATACGATCAAGAATGATGCCATAGTCAGATAATTGTTGCTTCATCCATAAAATCTGTGCACAACAACTACCGGCAGAGATATACTCCGCTTCAGCAGTAGATAAAGCAACACTGTTTTGTTTCTTACTATGCCATGAGACAAGAGCCAATCCAATAAATTGACAAGTTCCACTTGTACTTTTTCTATCAGTTTTAGATCCGGCAAAATCAGAATCAAAATATCCTATTAAGTTACATGTTGAATTCTTAGGATACCATAATCCTAAATTGATTGTTCCTAATAGATATCTCATGATTCTCTTTACTGCACTTAAATGTGATTGTTTGGGGTTGGACTGAAACCTGACACACATGCATACACTAAACATAATATCAGGTCTATTAGCAGATAAATAAAGAAGAGATCCGATCATACCTCGATATTGTTTTATGTCTATAGACTGACCAGATTCATCTTTATCTAAGTAACAATTAGTGCTCATCGGTGTAGACATGTGTTTTGCACTATCCATCCCAAATCTTTTGATCAATTCCTTGCAGTACTTGGATTGATTGATGAATATACCTTCTTGAGTTTGCTTGATTTGTAATCCCAGAAAGTACTTTAGTTCTCCCATCATTGACATTTCAAATTCACTTTGCATATCAAGGGAAAACTCCTTGCACAATGAGTCGTTAGTGGATCCAAAAATTATATCATCGACATATATTTGAACCAATAAAATATCATTATGCTTTCTCTTTATGAACAATGTGGTATCCACTTTTCCTCTAGAGAAATCTTTTTCTAGAAGAAAATTGCTTAAGGGTTCATACCACGCCCTAGGGGCTTGTTTCAAACCATAAAGAGCCTTTTGTAATTTATAAACATGGTTTGGTTTATCAGGAATTTCAAAACCAGGGGGTTGTTCAACATATACCTCTTCTTGAATTAAGCCATTTAGAAAGGCACTCTTAACATCCATTTGATAAAGTTTAAAATCCATTATGGATGCATACGCCAATAGCATTCTAATGGCTTCTAATCTTGCAACAGGAGCATATGTTTCTTCATAGTCTATTCCTTCTTCTTGATTATATCCTTTTGCCACTAACCTGGCTTTATTTCTAATAATTATACCATGTTCATCTAATTTATTTCTAAAAACCCATTTTGTTCCTATGATAGGATAATTTTTAGGTTTTTCTACTAATTTCCACACATTATTTCTTTCAAATTGGTTTAGTTCTTCTTGCATGGCAATGATCCAGTTATCATCTACTATGGCTTCTTTTATATTTTTAGGTTCAATTATAGATACAAAAGCCATATTATTGCATAAATCTTTAAGAGAATGTCTAGTTGTTACCCCTTTTGAGATATCACCAATAATGCTGTCGAGGGGATGATCTCTTGAAGCTTTCCATTCTCTTGGGAGTTCATCATTGGATTTGACTTCTTCTGGAGGATCTTCATTGTTTCCTTTGTCATTTCCTTTGGAATCTTGTTCATGAATGTTCATATGTTCTAAAGAATCTGCAATGTCATCTAGCATATTCTTTCTTGACAATATAGCATTAGATTCATCAAAGGTAACATGAATGGATTCCTCGATATTCATAGTTCTTTTATTATATATCCTATATGCTTTGCTTTGTAATGAATATCCAAGAAAAATACCTTCATCAGATTTTGCATCAAATTTTCCTAGATTATCTTTACCATTATTAAGCACAAAGCACTTGCAACCAAAAACATGTAGATGAGAAATATTAGGTTTTCTACCATTATACAACTCATATGGGGTTTTCTTTAAAATGGGTCTTATCAAGGCCCTATTCATGATGTAACATGCAGTATTGACAACTTCAGCCCAAAAATACTTTGGAAGAGAAGTATCATTTAATAAGGTTCTTGCAATTTCTTCCAATGATCTATTTTTCTTCTCAACAACTCCATTTTGTTGAGGGGTTCTAGGTGCAGAAAAATTATGTTCAATACCATGTTCATCACAGAATAATTCAAAATCTTTATTTTCAAATTCACCCCCATGATCACTTCTAATGGATGCAATCTTGAGATTTTTCTTGTTTTGTATGACTTTAGCAAGTTTTCTAAATGCTTGGAATGAATCACTTTTATGTGTAATAAATAATGTCCAAGTATATCTAGAGAAATCATCAACTATAACTAGAGCATAGTAATTTCCTCCAAAACTCATGGTTCTAGATGAACCAAATAAATCCATATGCAATAACTGTAAAGGTTGAGTGGTTGAAACAACATTTTTAGGTTTGAATGAGACTCTTGTTTGTTTGCTCTTTTGACATGCATCGCATAGTTTATCTTTTTCAAATTTGAATTTAGGCAAACCAATTACTAAATCTTTTGAAATTAATTTATTTAAGTGATCCATGTTTATGTGAGCAATTCTTTTATGCCATAACCATGGATCATCATCTTTACTAAGAAAGCAATGATTGTTTTCTTGTTTTATGTTTAAGTCTATCATGTAAACATTTTATATTAATGTCATGCTTATGTTCTATAAGACATTTCTGAGAATCAAATGATACTAGATAGCCTTTGTCAGATAGTTGACTAACGCTAAGCAGGCTATGGTTAAGTCCTTCAACAAGTAGAACATTTTCAATAGAGTTTGAAGAATTTGTACCTATTTTACCCACTCCAAGGATTCTACCTTTGTTGTTGTCACCATATGTTACATGCCCGCTTTTCTTTGGAGAGATATGTGTAAAATTTGATGCATCTCCAGTCATATGTTTTGAGCATCCACTATCTATGTACCACTTCTTTCTCAAAGATACTTGCATAATTAAGTTTTTGACTTAGGTACCCAAATTTTATTGGGTCCTTGCATGTTAGTATAAACTGAGGATCCTTTTGGGACCCATATCATTTTAATGTTACTGTAATTTTTCTTGAAGTAGCAAGTTGATATGCCATGTCCTCTTCTTCCACAGTAAAAACAAGTGATAGAATTAGAATTACATTTTTGTGTGGAAGAGGAAAAGTTTTTATGAAACTTTTGTTGTTTATCAGATTTATACCCTATTCCATTTTTATTAGACACATATCTTTGTTTACTTAATATAACATCTAAATTATTTTTACTATATGAAAATTTTGAAAGTGAATTCTTCAACTCTTTAATTTCTTTTACATATTTATCACAACAACTACAAGAATCTGATATTTTCTTGTCAGAAATAGTGGAGATATTAACTTTTTCATTTGTTTTAGAAATTGAGACTTCATTTCTAAGAAGATCTAATTCTTTGTTTAATTTCAAAATCTCATTTTCTAAATTTGAAATTGTTTTCTTTGAAGATGAAACTAATTTTGCAAGTTTAATTGACTCTTTATGCAGATCAGCAAATGCATCTTGCAATTCATCAAAAGATATAGATAAGTTATTCGAAGATGTTACCTCTTCATCACTTTCGTAACTTTTAGCCATAAGGCAGAGATTTATCTCTTCATGTTCAGAATCTTCAGAGGATTCCATATCATTTTCATCCCATGTAATGTATGCTTTCTTCAGTTTCTTTTCACTATGATTTTTCATTTCAGATTTTTCCACCTTTTTCTTGAAGATGGGACAATCAACCCTCAGATGTCCAGGTTGATTGCATTCAAAGCATTTTAAAGTAGAGGATGAATTTTCTATCCTTCTCTTTGATTTAAAATTTGGTCGTCTCTGATTTCCTCTTACTTTAAGAAACTTGTTGAATCTTCTTACAAAAAGACTTAGATCATCATCATCATCTGGATCATTATCCTGATCACTTTCTTCTTGAATTGAGGATGATGTTTTAAGAGCAATTCCTTTCTTTTTCTTGTCATTTTCTTCATTTTGGTGCAATCTCAATAGTTCCATCTCGTGTTCCTGCAACTTTCCAAATAAAGTGGCAAGAGACATGTTAGACAAATCTCTTGATTCATAAATGGCAGTTACTTTGGGTTGCCATTCTCTTCTTAAACATCTTAACACCTTGTTTATAAGATCCTCATTTTGAAATTCTTTGCCTAAGGCTGCTAGATGATTTACTATATGTGTAAATCTCTTTTGCATACTTTGAATATTTTCATTTGCATTCATTCTAAATAATTCATACTCATGAGTTAGTGCATTTATCCTAGATCTTTTAACATCTGTAGTTCCTTCATGTGTTAATTGAAGAGTGTCCCACATTTCCTTAGCACTCTTACAATTTGAAACCCTGAAATATTCATCCATTCCTAGGGCAGATGTTATTATGTTTTTGGCTTTTAAGTTGTATTGTACTCATTTTCTATCTTCTTCAGACCATCTATCTCTAGGTTTTTCTATGGTTATGCTTTCACTTGATGAACTACCATCTATTGAAACTCTTTCTATTGTGGTGGGTATATAAGGCCCTATTTCTATGGCTTCCCAGATATTTAGATCTATTGCCTCGATAAAAATTTGCATTCGGGTTTTCCAGTAGTGGTAACCCTCTCCATTAAAGATTGGAGGTCTATTGATAGAATTCCCTTCTGGAAATAAGGAATTTGCTGAGGCCATCTTTTTCTTGAAGCTTCTAAACTTTATACAAGAATGAAGCTTTGATACCACTTGTTAGACAAGTGGCCTCAAATATCTTAAGAAGGGGGGCGGGTTGAATTAAGATATCCCAAATTACTTTCCCCAATTAAAAATTTATTTCACTTTCTTTTCAAGTTATAGATTCCCTTAACAATAAACTTCTTAAATATTAATTCAAAAGCAACAATTTGAATATGAATGTAAAGCAATAATAAACAAAGGAGATTAAGGGAAGAGAAAGTGTAAACTCAGATTTATACTGGTTCGGCCACACCCTTGTGCCTACGTCCAGTCCCCAAGCAACCCTCTTGAGAGTTCCACTATCTTGTAAATTCTTTTTACAAGTTCTAAACACACAAGGACAATCCTTCCTTTGTGTTTAGAATTCCTTTATAACAAGAGACCCACAGTCTCTTAATTCCTTAGAGAATGAGTAGAAGAAGAAGAATGAATCTCTCTAGAAAGAGATAGATTTTTACAGATTGAGCGCTCAAATAATTCCTTAATGAATTGCAATTGAATTGGCCAAGGAATTCTTAAGAGGATAAAATGAATTTTGCTCTCTGAGAGGATAAACACTTTTTGTTCTGAAAAACTCTGTCAAAACCGTGTCTCAAGTCACACATATATAGGCCTTATGAAAGCCATTCAATAACCACATGAAAGGATGTGACTGATGAGAATGTTTCCTGAAAAACTCCTCTGGTAATCGATTACAATAAGTGTGTAATCGATTACACTCTTTAAAATTTGAATTAAAACGTTCAGAAACTGCTGGTAATCGATTACCATATATGTGTAATCGATTACACAGTGCAAATTTTGAATTCAAATTTTAATAGCTGTTGTAAATCAGTTTTTACCACTGGTAATCGATTACATCCTCTTGGTAATCGATTACCAGAGAGTAAATTTGTTGAAAAACACTTTTTAGCTTAAAATTCTTGGCCAAACCTTTTGCTAATCCAATTGGAATTCCCTTCCATTTTAATATCCTTTCTAAGACTCTATAGACTGTCTTGATCATCCATCTTGATTAACTCTAATTGCTTTGTCTTGAGTAAATCTTTGAGAAGCATATGATTCATGTAATCCTTTGGCATCATCAAAACTTTCAGCTTGATCCTTTGTCTACAGGGTTTTTGTTAATTAAAATAAGGTTTTTGTCCAATAAATAAGGGCTTTTGTTAATTAAAATCTTAGGGGTCACCTTTTGTACTAGGCGTCTTAGTACGCGTTTTAGTTAGATGATGATAGCCCTTAGAGTATGCTATGTCTAGATGAGAGGTAGCTATAAATCCTTCTTAAGTAGAAGTTGCTCTAGTATAAGAGGAAACCTAACGCCCCTAAGTAGCAGTCAAACCAGGAAGGTGTCCCAAAAGTTCCTTGAGTTAACCTTAACCCTTGATAGAGATGACTTGAGTGAGTTGAAGCATTTGTGAGGTCCTTGTAGGGAGTAAACTCTGAGTTTCATAGAGAAGTCAATCATCGTAACCAGTTGAGTGATATCATAGCTGAGTAGGTCTTTGTTGGAGTAGTAAAATATCCGAAGTAAGTTTTAAGTTTAGAGGAGTGCTTGTAGGAGGCCAAGTAGCGACCTATGTTCTTCCACAGCTCAAGACTCATTCATGTTTTAGAGGCATGATCTAGAGTTGGTAGCCATGGTGTGCGCCTTCATGTTTTAGAGGCATTACTGTTAGTTCTAAGATGATGTGAGAACTTTAGAAGTGGGAATCTGAGGTAGACGAGATGGGTAGAATTCTTAAGAATCTTGTTGTGAGTCTAACTTCATCTGTTAGAGCTAGCTTAGTAGTTGATGCTTGACTAGGAAAATCCTTGATGTAATCAATTTCTCAGTTAGGGAGTTAGAAATCATGAGTATCAGTTGAACCCTTAACCTGAAGTGTGAAGTTACCGTAATGGTGCAAGTATGGGTGTGTTGAGATTACCTTTAAGCGTTAGTGAGTTCAGGGAAGTGAAGAGTTTATCTGTTTTGCTTAGCCAGCTAGAAATCGTGGTTATGTATCGGATGTGAATCTTAGAATGAAACCGTTAGAATCCCATGCACCTAAGTGGGGGCTATTAACTGAGTATACCAAAGTGAGGAAGGCGAGGTTGAAGGGAGAAACCTAAATCTGAGGATAGGTGAATCATGCATTCTCGAAAGTCATTTGTGGACTAGGATTGGCAAAAGCGTTAGAATCTCAAAAGCTTATATCTCTTTTCTTGAATCATTTCATGTTTGAAAAGAAAGTCGGTTGTGTGACCTGTCGTGTTACCTTATATTTGTTCATTCGAATCCTTAATAGTGTCTATGATATTACCCAACTTCAAATAGTATGTCCTTCACATTTTATTATTGTTGAAACGTCACCCTCGTGATAGAACTTGACTTACGAAATGCTATCTTTGAGGAAGCGAGAATCATCGGGCTTAGTCGCGATCGAAGAGTGCTTCAAGTGGGTAAAAAGCCTGGTATCATGAACCAGGTGTGTAATCTCTTTCTTCTCATTCTTTTTGCGAAGTTTTGGGGACAAAACTTCCTTTAAGGGGGGTGAAGTTGTAACACTCCATTTTTCATAAAATAAATAAAAGTTTCATTTAAAAATTAATAAGGTTTTTAGAAACTAAATAAATGAGAGGAAAGGGTTTTTGTTAATTAAAATAAGGATTTCATAGTATTAGAAAATAAATAGAGTAAAGTAATGTTTTAGAAAATAAAGGGATGTTTTAATTTGTTATTTATTTAATAAAAGAGTAAAATAGAGTTTCTTTTCATAAAATAATCAAACAAAGAAAAATAGAGTAAATAGTAGACTCGAAACTCTAGCTATAAATAGAGACATATTAGGTTAGGTTTTACAATTACAATACGTCTGTACATTCTTTCTTCCTCCCAAATCCGTTCTCCTTTCTTCTCCCAAAACCATTTTTTTTCTCGCATGCACTCAAACATGTCCTAGTAAAACTACATTCCCAAATTCGTTAACCGTTGGATTAATATGAAATTTGGACACCACTTTTGAAACTCATTTTAGCACATTCTCACCGTAGGGATTTGATAATTAATGTCTTTGGAGGGAGAAATGGTCCTCTCACGGAGACAATGAAATTGAGGCTCTAATCCCTTCTCATTCTCTCTAACGCTTGAGAACCCTAACAGAGCAACTAGAGGAAAAACTTGAATAATCTTATGGAACTACTAGATATACCGCTATTTCTGTTGGACTACACACTTGAGCTCTCTTAGAGGTAAGGGATGAGTTTATCGCAATTGGGGTTAGAGTGAACATGTATAGGGTTTCTTAGAGGATCAAATTGGGGTTAACTTTGGGGTGTTTTATGTGTTTAAATTTTTCTTGTACAATGATAACTACGAATTGATCATGTTTGATAGGTCAATTGATGCCTTGATGTGAAGTGAATGATTTAATTGAGTGTTTTGCTTTAAATATTAGAAACCTAGAAATTTAGGAATTCTTGATTCTTGCATGTGTTCTTGAAATTGACTGTGGGGTTTAATCATATGAACATAACATATTAATATTATTATTGTGTGACATGTATGTGATGCATGAAGCGTGATAATGTGTTGTCTTGAGATTATGAAAGTGTGATGAACTGTGCGTAAGTGACAAGTTGAGTGTGTGTTAAATTGTGAGATCGCACATGTATTGAGATGTTGTGTGCATTGAGTTATGAGCGGCGAACTGTACAATCACACAATTGTAAGATCCTTTAAGGGTGACGAGTTAATGCGCAACAAGTTCTATGATAGGCTCCACTGTGGGAAACCGATGAGTATAATCAGTTTGAGGCACAACAAGTTAAAATGATTTTGCAAACAATTTAGTTGGGTGTATTGCATAGTTCATAGGTAAAGTTTGTGGTTGTGCCATGCATATATTAATATTGTGTGATGTGTATATGATTCATGAGGTGAGATAACATGTTGCTTTGGGATTATAACATTGTGATTGAGATTGGGTGTATGTGATAAATTCAGTATGTGTTGAATTGTAAGATACATGTGTATTGAGATATTATACGTATTAAGTTGTGAGCTATGAATTGTGATAGGTTTCACTGTGAGAACCCGACGAGTTTAATCACTTTGAGGCGTGACAAGTTAAAATTATTTTGAGAACAATTAAGGAGTTGTGTGTGTTGTATTGTTCATAGATAGAGTCTGCGTGTTAAAATGTTTTCTGGGTTGGACTTGAATTATGAGGGAGAAGTCCTGACCTACTCTTTGAAGTGCAGGCCTTGGGGATAAATACACTCGGTTTGAATGTTCCTTCAAGCCTATTGTCATACCCTAATTTCGTCCGGGGACCTTTGCTCGATGACGTGTGACCATTCTTTGGTCCTCGTGAGGTGCTTGGCACCCATCATTAGGCAATTTGTGAAATTTCAGGACATGCCGGAAAATATAAAAAATATTGATGCACAATCCGTAAGTTTCCGTGACACACCGGAAATCAAATGGAAGCATCGTTGCATAATTAAGTGAGGTTCCGTAACATTCCGTAAGTCAAAAAGGGGATGATTATGTAATCCGCAAGGTTCCGTAACATTACGGAAAGAAAACAAGTATCGTTACGAAATTCGTAAGTTTCCGTAACTTTACGAAAAAAGAGTCACAAAAAAAAAAACAGCAGAGGGGGTGTACTTAGTAAAAATGGGGGTGCAAATAGCACCCAGGCCCACTTGGGCCCTCCAGAATATTCCTCCAGAAGGCGGTTGCTTCTGGAGGAAGCAACCCTGCTCGCCTGGGCGAGCTGGGCGGCAACCACCTCCCCTATTTTGCTATAAATAGGGGAGGAAGGGAAGAAGAAGGGGTTCAGCCCTTAGGCACTTCTCTCTCTTTCGAATTTGCTTGGAAAAATTGTTTCCGTGAAGGAAATCTAAGCCGAGGCGCTTCCGAAACGTTTCCGTAACGTTTTCCGTGAGGAATTTCGCAAAGATTTCAACCGTTCTTCGACGTTCTTCATTCGTTCTTCATCGTTCTTCGATCTTCAACGGGTAAGTACCTCGAACCAAGCTTTTCGATTCATTCTATGTGCCCGTAGTGGTCCACATTGTGTTTCGTGCATTTTTATTCTCGTTTTGTTTACTTTTTATACCCCCTGTTGACGTGCTTAAGCCATTTTACTTAAGTCATTTCTCGCTTAACTTAAAAATAAAATAAATTTCCACCGAACGTTTGAATTGTATTATCCATTAACTTCGGTTAAAATAAATTCCGACCGTTCGATCGTGCCGTAACCACGTTGGAAATCAAAAAGAGGTAAAAAATAATATAATAATCAAAAAGACATCTTTTAGTAGAATAAAGCGGAAAATCAATCGGACGTTTTCTCTTTGGGATTTCTCATTCTTAATCGAATTGATTAATAACTAAAGTGAAACTAAAGGCTAAAATCAATTCGCCTAGTCAAGCTCGTCCATAAAAATAGGCTTTTGAAGTTTGTCATTTCATTTTCTCACTAAGTAAAATGGATCATTTTTAAGGTCCAACGCCTTAAAATAATCACCTCTTAAAGTAAAAAAGAATCACTTGATAAAAAAGAACTACGTAGGTCTGATTTTCTCATCCCAAATTGAGGAATACGTAGGAGCAAAGGGAAACACCCTTGTCGACCACAAAAAAGAAAAATATAAAAAAGGGTATAAAGGATATAAGAACATAAAAGGGAACATAAAAATCAAAGTCATGTTTGCACATTCGATTAAAGGCTGCCGTCCCTTGAGACGGGCGTGTGGGGTGCTAATACCTTCCCCGTGCGTAAATACAACTCCCGAACCTTTCACTAAAAAGTTCGTAGATCGCGTCTTTTCCGGTTTTTTCCGACGTTTTCCTCAAATAAACATTAGTGGCGACTCCGCGCGTATTCCTTTCGTGGAACACGCATCCCGCGAGTCACGCGTCGCCCTCCCGCCGAAGGGTAGGTTGCGACAGTTGGCGACTCCACTGGGGACTGTTTTTAGAGAGTTAGGCCATTTAATTTTGTGCAATGTTTTACCGTGACTTACCCCTTTGTTGGCTTCCTTTCATTATGTTCTTGTGTATATAAACTCTTTGTTGCTTTTAGTGCGTTTTAAATGTATGCATTTATTCATTTGATGCACACAAACACCAACACTATTTGCACACACTGTGAGTGAAAAAGGGCCCTATACCCGGGTTCATGGGAGCATAAGGAGTGGAGGTGAATCTGTGATCATGCTAGGTCTCCGACTTGCTTGATTACAGTGAACCCTCATCTAGAGCTTTTCTCTTTGAAAACCTATTGTTGCTAGTAGTCCCTACTGCTACAATATGTTCTTCAAAGGGGATGATACCTCTAGAAACCATCAAGAGAGATATAACTACCTTGGGGTTTATTGCTAAAAGCCTAGTTAGTTCTCTCCCTTATAGGTCCCTTAAATAGGGGCACGAAGCAAACACGCTGCGTGCCATTTTTCACACTGCCATGCATGAGTGTCATATACCCTTTTGCTTATGTTCAGTAAATATTGTCATACTGTGTACATTCCCGCATTGTGTCTTTTGCATAGGCATTGCATATGGGTTCTGTCTTGATCCCTACTGTAAACAAACCAACGGAGGGTCCGTGTCGCCTTCTTAAAAACGTGCGTTGGGGCATTTCGCTACCCCTAGACGTCGTATCTAAGAAGGGGACAAATTCCCCGGACCCCCGCATTCCAAGATTGCATCTGTGTCATATGCATTCCATCATGCATTCATCCATTCCACCCATGAGATATCGGAGTTTTGATTTGCACCAGCTTTTATCTCACTTTAGTAAGCATGGGAACAAATCAAACCGGCAAGAGGTGCTACCAAGTCAAGGTCAAAAGCCCAGATACCACCAGCATCAAGGAATTAGGGCGGTTGATGGAACCCCTCCAAATGCAAGCCTTCCGCAAGACTTACGGAAAGATCTTAGAGTTGACCATAGCAGAGGTGTCCATAGAAGCCATTGCATCACTTACCCAATACTACGACCAGCCTTTGAGATGCTTCACATTCGGGGACTTCCAATTAGTACCAACCATTGAAGAATTTGAGGAAATTCTAGGATGTCCTCTCGGGGGAAGAAAGCCATATCTTTCCTCCGGGTGTCTCCCCTCTTTGAGCAGAATTGCAACTGTGGTCAAGGATTCAGCAAGAGGTTTGGACCGCATAAAACAAACTCGGAACGGCATAGCGGGCCTACCACAGAAGTACCTAGAAGACAAGGCGAGGGGTATGGCCAATCAAGGAGACTGGGTCCCGTTTATGGATGTGTTAGCTTTGCTAATTTTTGGGGTCGTCCTCTTTCCAAACGTGGATGGTTTGATAGACCTAGCAGCAATCGACGCTTTCCTTGCCTACCACCATAGCAAGGAAAGTCCGGTGGTAGCTGTCTTGGCAGATCTATTTGACACATTCGACCGAAGGTGCGAGAAGAGTAGCGCACGGATCATCTGTTGCTTACCCGCCCTCTGTGTTTGGTTGGTTTCACACTTGTTCCAACAAGACACAAGACATCCATGTCCGCTCCTGAGCCATCGCTCGTGTACTGAAAAGAGGAGAATGGATTGGGACCAGCTCTTGGCCGGGATAGGAGGTAGAACAATCAGTTGGTTCCCCCGATGGAAGGAAGGAAAAGAAGGAGTCCTTTTCTCATGTGGAAGGTACCCAAACATTCCGCTGGTAGGAACGAGGGGTTGTATTAATTACAATCCCACGCTCGCTATAAGACAACTAGGGTACCCCATGAGGGGAGCACCAACGGAAGAAAGCATGTCTCCTTTCCTTGTGAGGGATCTCGGCGCACAAAATTCCAAGACTATACAAAGAATCCATAAGGCATGGGAAACCCCGTTAAGGAAAGATCAAGAGCTTAGAGGCATTCGTAATGGCATCATTGGTGGGTACCACGAATGGCTGAAAGTTCGCATACGAGGTTTAGATTGGCTCGCCAAGTTAAAAGTCGTCAGCGAAGAGAATTTTGAAGCACCGGAAGAGGACGAAGAAGTCCAAGCTCTCAAAAGCGAGTTAGGAAAGGCAAAACTCGCCAAGGAGAAGTTCAAGTTGGCTGCTACACACGTTCGGAAGGAGTGTGCCGGGTTACGGGAAGAGAATACAATTACCGCAAGAGCCCTTGAACAAGAGACCAAGAGGGCTCGCAAGGAAGAGTATGGCCGGAACAAATTTCGCGGAGCTCTATGGGGTAGCAATAGTGAACTCAAGTTGCGAAGGGAAGAAAGGGACCAGTCGCGAGCACATAGCATGGTTCTGAAAGAGGAGTTGATTGCTTGTTCAAGGTCCAAAAGAAGCTTGTCTCAGCGTTTATGCGAGACAGAGACCAACATGTTAGCTATCATCGCCAAGTACGAAGAAGAGTTAGGTCTAGCCACGGCCCACGAGCATAGAATCACGGATGAGTACGCTCAAGTATATGCGGAAAAAGAGGCTAGAGGAAGGGTGATCGACTCTTTACACCAAGAGGCAACCATGTGGATGGATCGGTTTGCTCTTACCTTGAACGGGAGTCAAGAACTTCCCCGATTATTAGCTAAGGCCAAGGCGATGGCAGACACCTACTCCGCCCTCGAAGAGATTCATGGGCTTCTCGGCTATTGTCAGCATATGATAGACTTAATGGCCCACATAATTAGAAATCGTTAGGAAACTTGTATGGTCTCTTAGACCTTGACTAGATATGACTTCCTTTTTGAAATAAAATGAGTTGGTCCCATGTTTCTACTCCAATAAAAAACTTGTGCAAATCAAATCACTCCTACATCTCATCTCTAGCATGCATTTTCTTTCTTTACCCACTCCTCACGTTTGGTTTTTTAGGGAAAAACACCATAACTAAACGCGCCGCAAGGGATCCCTATCGCACCAGATCCAAATCTAGAACGATGGGTGATCAAGAGGAGACGCAGGAACAGATGAAAGCCGACATGTCGGCTCTGAAAGAACAAATGGCCTCCATGATGGAGGCCATGTTAGGTATGAAACAGCTCATGGAGAAGAACGCGGCCACTGCCGCCGCTGTCAGTTCGGCTGCCGAAGCAGACCCGACTCTCTTGGCAACTACGCACCATCCTCCCTCAAACATAGTAGGACGGGGAAGGGACACACTGGGGCACGATGGCAGCCCTCACCTGGGATACAACCGAGCGGCTTACCCTTATGGATTGCCGCCCAACTATTCACCACCCATCTTGCAAGAAGATGCGGGCCACATTGCTTCTCCCGTCCATGAAAAAGAGCCTCCTCAGCAGCCCGACGAAGTCCATAAAGACCCTCAAGATTATGCTCGGAGGGATGTCGAGTTTTATCCCCCGATCCCCGAAGGGCCGGCACCAGGCACGTTGCCCCAACCCAACATCGCAGCATCGCCAATAGTTTTGTCTATGGAAGGGCCGCCCCCGGCAACTGAAGAAAGGAGGAAGCTCGATCTCCTTGAGGAAAGATTGAGGGCTGTGGAAGGATTTGGGGACTATCCGTTTGCAGACATGACGGATCTTTGCTTAGTACCCGATGTTGTTATTCCCCCGAAGTTCAAAGTGCCGGACTTCGACAAGTATAAAGGGACGACTTGTCCCAAAAACCATCTCAAGATGTACTGCCGTAAGATGGGCGCTCATTCTAAAGATGAAAAGCTGTTAATACACTTCTTTCAGGATAGCTTGGCCGGAGCTGCGGTAGTGTGGTACACTAATTTGGAAGCTTCCCGTATCCGTACTTGGAAGGATCTGATTACCGCCTTCCTAAGGCAGTATCAGTACAATTCTGATATGGCTCCTGACCGTACTCAACTGCAGAATATGTTTAAGAAAGAGGGTGAAACCTTTAAAGAATATGCGCAGCGATGGAGGGATTTGGCGGCACAAGTAGCTCCTCCCATGGTTGAGAGAGAGATGATCACCATGATGGTAGACACTCTGCCAGTGTTCTACTATGAGAAGCTAGTGGGTTACATGCCGTCCAGCTTTGCGGATCTGGTGTTTGCCGGGGAAAGAATCGAGGTTGGATTGAAGAGAGGAAAGTTTGATTACGTTTCCTCCACAAACGTGAACGCCAAAAGAATCGGGGCAACAGGGGCAAAAAGGAAGGAAGGAGATGCCCATGCCGTCTCTTCAACACCCGCATGGGTCAAACCCCAGCAAACACCTCATGGTACCCATCAGTACGCGCAACATCACCCAAGCTTCTCGGCTCATGCTGGGAACGCCTCTAGTTCAACACCCGTGCAGCCTAAGGCACCCACCCAGAGGGAAGCTCCCCAAGTTCCAACTCCGAACACGGCTCGACCGGCCGGTAATTCCAACACGACAAGGAACTTCCCTCCAAGGCCATTGCCGGAATTCACCCCGCTCCCGATGACGTACGAAGATCTTCTACCATCCCTCATCGCCAATCATTTGGCTGTGGTAACTCCCGGAAGGGTCCTCGAACCCCCTTTCCCGAAGTGGTATGACCCTAATGCAACTTGCAAGTACCATGGGGGTGTCCCGGGGCATTCCGTCGAAAAATGCTTGGCCCTTAAATACAAGGTCCAACATCTAATGGATGCCGGATGGCTGACTTTCCAAGAGGATCGGCCCAATGTGAGGACCAACCCGCTCGCCAATCATGGAGGGGGAGCAGTTAATGCAGTTGAATCCGATAGGCCCCACAGGTCCAAACCTTTAAGAGATGTGGCAACCCCTAGGAGGTTTATCTTTGAGGCCCTACAAAAGGGAGGTGTAATTCCCCATAGTGGGTGTAAGGAGGATTCCTGTCTGCTACATTCCGGCGAGATGCATGACATGGAAACGTGTTTGGAAGTAGAGGAATTGTTACAGCGGATGATAGACCAAGGTCGACTAGAAGTCGGCATTGAAGGAAAAGAAGAGTAGCATATATGCATGCAATCTACGGAGGGGAGCGGTGTTGCGAAGCCCAAACCCTTGGTGATATACTTCACTAAAAGTGCAGCCTCGCAAAAGCCCGGGTACCCCTTGATGGCCAAACCTGTTCCTTTCCCGTACCAAAATAGTCACGCGGTCCCGTGGAGATATACACCTCCGGGGAAGAAGGAAGAAGAAGTCACTGACGTCAGCTCGCTGTCAGCTAAAGTAACAAATATCACGGGGCTGAGCGGTGTGACCCGTAGTGGTCGTGTGTTCGCACCTCCGGACCTACCAGTCCAACCCGCCGACGTCAAAGGAAAAGGAAAAGTGGTGGAGGAACAAGATGGCGAAGCACCCCACGCTTCGAATAAAGATATGCCAGCAAAGGGGCCCCCAGAGAAAAGGGATGGTAGAAAGGAGGTGTCGCTAGAGGAAGCCAGCGAGTTCCTTCGGATAATTCAGCAGAGCGAATTCAAGGTTATCGAACAGCTCAACAAAACCCCGGCTAGGGTCTCGCTGTTAGAGTTACTTATGAGCTCCGAGCCTCATCGGGCTCTGCTAGTAAAAGTGCTGAACGAGGCTCACGTGGCCCAAGATATTTCGGTAGAAGGTTTCGGAGGGCTGGTCAACAATATCACTGCCAACAACTATCTTGCCTTCGCCGAAGAAGAAATCCCCGCCGAGGGGAGAGGGCATAATAAGGCTTTACACGTATCAGTCAAGTGTATGGACCATATCGTGGCCAAGGTACTCATCGATAATGGTTCCAGTTTAAACGTGATGCCTAAGAGCACTTTGGACAAGTTACCATTCAATGCTTCCCATTTAAAACCAAGTTCAATGGTGGTTCGGGCCTTCGACGGCACTCGCCGAGAGGTTAGGGGAGAGATCGATCTCCCAGTACAAATAGGCCCTCACACCTGTCAAGTCACCTTCCAAATAATGGATATTAACCCCCCCTACAGCTGCCTGTTGGGGCGCCCTTGGATCCACTCAGTGGGAGTTGTGCCTTCTACACTCCACCAAAAGCTGAAATTCGTAGTGGAGGGACACTTGGTCATCGTGTCAGGCGAGGAAGATATCTTGGTAAGCTGCCCATCCTCCATGCCTTATGTGGAAGCCGCAGAAGAATCGTTAGAAACCGCTTTCCAGTCTTTTGAGGTGGTCAGCATTTCCTCCGTGGACTCCCTCTTTGGGCAACCTTGTCTGTCCGATGCGGCGGTAATGATGGCCCGAGTTATGTTGGGGAACGGTTATGAACCCGGGATGGGTTTAGGCAAAGACAATGGCGGCATAACTAGCCTCATAAAAACCCAAGGAAATCGTGGGAAGTATGGTTTAGGCTATAAGCCCACTCAGGCGGACATGAAAAGAAGCATCGCGGGAAGGAAGAACAGTGGTCAGAGCTCGCGTTGGAGACAAGAAAGTGAAGGAAGCCCGCCCTGCCACATAAGTTAGAAGCTTTATAAGTGCGGGTCTGGGAGACGAAGGTCAAGTGTTCGCAATATGTGAAGATGATGTTCCAAGTACTTCGGATTTGGTCCGACCATGCCCTCCTGATTTCCAGCTGGGAAATTGGCGAGTGGAGGAACGCCCCGGCATTTACGCAACAAGCATAATGTAAACCTTTACGGTTTTAAAAGCTCTATAGTTGGGCCTGGGCTGTAGAGTTTTCATTTTGTTAAGGCTTTGTGTCTTTTGTTTTTGAATTTATAATACAAGGATCTTTCTTCATCTGTTCCTGGTCTCTACCCATTCTCAGTCATTTGCATGTTTACTTCTTTTTCTAAAACGGCAGATTCGATGACGAGTCCCCGAAGGTACTAATACCTGGGACCCGTCTATCAACTTCGAGGCAAGAAATGAATCAAACGGAAGATGAAGGAGATGAGGATGTGGGACTTCCTTCGGAACTAGAAAGAATGGTCGCCCATGAGGACCAAGAAATGGGGCCTCATCAAGAAGAAACAGAGCTAGTAGACTTGGGAATTGGCAGTGGAAAGAGGGAAGTAAAGATAGGTACAGGCATTACCGCACCTATCCGTGAAGAATTAATAATCCTGCTAAAAGGACTACCAAGACATCTTTGCTTGGTCATACCAAGATATGCCCGGTTTGAGTTCTGACATTGTGCAGCACCGATTGCCTCTAAATCCCGGGTGTTCCCCAGTAAAACAGAAATTGAGGAGGATGAAGCCCGAAACGTCCTTGAAGATAAAGAAGAAGTGAAGAAGCAATTTGACGCTGGATTTCTGGCCGTCGCTCGGTATCCAGAATGGGTTGCCAACATCGTACCAGTTCCTAAAAAAGGTGGGAAAGTACGAATGTGTGTAGATTACCGGGACCTGAATCGGGCCAGTCCCAAGGACAATTTTCCGTTACCACACATCGATATCCTCGTAGATAACACGGCCAATTTCGCTTTATTTTCCTTCATGGATGGTTTCTCTGGTTACAATCAGATAAAGATGGCGCCCGAGGATATGGAAAGACTACTTTCGTCACCCTGTGGGGAACGTTCTGTTACAAGGTGATGTCCTTTGGACTCAAGAATGCCGGGGCAACTTATCAACGGGCCATGGTAGCTTTGTTCCATGATATGATGCATCAAGAGATCGAGGTCTACGTGGACGACATAATTGCTAAATCTAAATCTGAGGAAGAACACCTTGTCAACCTGCGGAAATTGTTCGAAAGGCTTAAGAAATATCAATTAAGGTTGAACCCCGCTAAGTGTACCTTTGGGGTCAAATCAGGGAAATTGCTTGGTTTCGTTGTAAGCCAGAAAGGGATAGAGGTAGACCCCGAAAAAGTGAAGGCTATCCTTGAGATGCCAGAACCCCGTACAGAGAGGCAAGTCCGAGGTTTCCTGGGGCGCTTGAATTATATTGCCAGATTCATATCGCAGCTCACCGCCATTTGTGAGCCGTTGTTTAAACTCTTGCGTAAAAACCAAACTGATCGGTGGAATGAGGATTGCCAAGAGGCTTTTGGAAGGATCAAAAAGTGCCTATTGAATCCTCCCGTGCTTATGCCACCAGTACCTGGAAGGCCTCTCATTTTGTACATGACAATCTTGGACGAGTCAATGGGGTGTATGCTGGGGCAACATGACGAATCTGGGAAGAAAGAGCGCGCTGTTTACTACCTAAGTAAGAAGTTCACGACCTGTGAGATGAATTACTCCTTGCTCGAAAGAACGTGTTGTGCTTTAGTATGGGCATCCCATCGCTTAAGGCAGTACATGCTGAGCCATACTACCTGGTTGATATCCAAAATGGACCCGGTTAAGTACATCTTTGAAAAGCCAGCTCTCACAGGACGAATCGCCCGGTGGCAAGTCTTGCTATCTGAGTTTGATATAGTCTACGTCACCCAAAAGGCGATAAAAGGAAGCGCTTTGGCAGATTATTTGGCTCAACAGCCTCTTAACGACTACCAGCCCATGCATCCGGAATTCCCGGATGAGGACATCATGGCCTTGTTCGAGGAAAAGTTGGACGAAGATCGGGACAAATGGACTGTATGGTTTGACGGAGCGTCAAACATTCTAGGTCACGGCGTTGGGGCAGTGTTGATCTCTCAGGACAATCAATGTGTACCTTTCACAGCCAGGCTAGGATTCGACTGCAACCAACAACATGGCCCGAATATGAAGCATGTGCCCTAGCCGTCCAGGCCGCAATTGACTCCGATGTCAAACTACTCAAGGTGTACGGCGACTCAGCGTTGGTAATTCCATCAGCTGAGAGGAGAATGGGAAACTAGAGATCCCAAGCTGATACCCTACAAAGCCTACATCAAGGAGTTGGCTGAGACTTTCGATGAGATCTCCTT